>NW_016827932.1:63172-76217 GCF_001698545.2 Rhinopithecus bieti
CGCAGACTGCTGTGTTAGCAATGAGGGAGGCTCCGTGGGCGTGGGACCCTCCCGTCCAGGTGTGGGATATATTCTCCTGGTGTGCCCGTTTGCTTAAAGGGCAGTATTGGGGTGGGAGTCACCCGATTTTCCAGGTATTGTGTGTCTCAGTTCCCCTGGCTAGGAAAAGGGATTCCCTTCCCCCTTGCGCTTCCCAGGTGAGGCGATGCCTCGCCCTGCTTCAGCTCTCGCTGGTCGGGCTGCAGCAGCTGACCAGCACCGATTGTCCGGCACTCCCTAGTGAGATGACCCCAGTACCTCAGTTGAAAATGCAGAAATCACCAGTCTTCTGTGTCACTCGCGCTGGGAGTTGGAGACTGGAGCTGTTCCTATTCGGCCATCTTGCTCTGCCCCACTCAAACTCAGTTTTCTAACCATATTATCTCCTTGGGGAGCATGCTCAGTGGCAAGCTGCTACAGTACATCTCCAGAACATGTATTCCTCAAAATAAGTCTATTTAATACCATAGAATATGGCAATTGGTAACTGCCTGTCCTAATTCAGGAACACACAGTATTAGAGTATGGGGTAAGTATTTCCTGGCAAAAAATAATATGGCCACACAAATCCTAGCACTGCTGAATGATCTGCTTGCCTATGCCAAAGTGGCTCCAAGTCCACAGAAAGAATTCCCTTCACAGATACTGTGCCACCTCACAAATGCTTCTTTTGTCCTATTTGCAAAATAAACTCTAAAGACCACCCAGGTTTTATACCCTGATTCATTTCTTCAGACACTATTTGACATGTCTTTGGGGGCAATGTCTTCTTCAATAAGAACAAACCACTTACTTCTGATGACATGAATTCTTGAGTAGGACTCTGACTAGGACACACATTGCCTCAGGCAGCAGGCTGGGTTCTTTGGCTCTCTTTTGAGCAGCCCTGCTTTCATGTCCCAGTTACTCAACTTCAAGTACAGCCAAAAATTATCTTAAGCCAAGTTCTTCTGAACAAAAAACACTCAGAAGTCTTGCTTGCTTCAAGCCAGTAGAAGACTCCAGCCGGATATTGGACCCGTCAAGTAATTTTAATAACTAAAAGAAGAACATATTAGATTCTTGTTCTCATTCTCTGTAGTGCTGATGCCACGTTCTTATAAACCATGCCTATGTGGAATTTTTATATTTTACTTTAAATGCTATGTTGGTTTTACTGTTCTATAACATATGGCTATATTTCAGAATATAGTTTGCAATCATGTATCTACTCCAAAGACCCACTGAAGTGACTCCTTCATGTATATATCACAATTCTCTATTTTAGGAGAGAGTATTCTAGATTTTGTGCAGCCTTCTCTAGTTAATTGTCACTGCATTCTACTTATCTCCTATTCATTTTCCCATATTCTTTGATATTTTGATGCTAGGTTTATGGTTCTCTTTCCTAACTTATTGAGTATTTATGTGGACAAGTTATCCAAATTGGATTATCTAGTTCCTTTATTTTTTCATTTCTAATCAATGACTTTCTCCATCTGTCACAATCTCGAACATGACAGCACCCAATTTCTCCAACTCTGAACATTACTAATTCAAGTTCCTCACTGCCATCACTAGGCTTTCTAGTTGACATTCATAGACATCATTGTGTCCTTTGAGGCTTTCCAGTTCATCGACTCTTCCATTTTCTTCTGGTCTTTTTACTGCCTTTGTCCTAGTTTCAGGTATTATTACACAAGCCAGGAATTACTTTGATAAAATCATGACTTTTCTTGTCTCTTTTGTCAGGATAGTCTAATCCTGTTTAGAGTTTAGAGATAATTTGATTATCTGCTTTGAAAAATAGGCCCCATTATAAATTTGTAATCGCAAACCTTATCTCTTTCTCTGATTACCTTGCCCTCTTACTTTCTTCAAAGATTATTTCAAACTTTTTTTTCCATCCTTGGTATGATCTGAATAAACCTTTCCCCATATTAATGTTAAAATCTATCCCCCAAAATAATGCTATTAGGAGGTGGAGACTTTGGGAGATGATTAGATCAGGATGGTGGAGCCCATAGGAATGTGATTAGTGCCTGCGTAAAAGAGGCTCAAGGAAGCTTGTTTGCCCTTCCAGCCATGTGAGGACATAGCTAAAAGGCACCATTTATGAGAAGTGGGGTCTCACCAGAACCCACATCTGCTGGCACCTTGATCTGAGATGTCCTAAACTCAAGCAGAAATTCTGGAGCTGAAAGATACAATTGGCATACTGAAGAATGTGTCAGAGTCCTTTAAGAGAAGAATTGATCAAACAGAAGAAAAATTTAATGAGCTTGAAAATAAAGTATTCAAAAACACACAGTCAGAGGAGACAAAAGAAAAAAGAATAAAGAAAAATGAAACATGCCTACAGGATCTAGAAAATAACCTCAAAATGGCATATTTAAAAGTTATTGTCCTTAAAGAGGAGGTAGAAAAATATATAGTGGTTGAAAGTTTATTGACAGATACAATAGCAGCCAACTTCACAAACCTAGAGAAAGATATCAATATTCAAGTACAAGAAGGTTATAAAACACCAAGTAGATTTAACCCAAAGAAAGCTATCTCGAGGCATTTAATAATCAAACTCCCAAAGGTCAAGGATGAATAAAGGATCCTGAAAGAAGCAAGAGAAAAGAAACAGATAACACACAGTGGAGCTCTAATATGTCTGGTAGCAAATTTTGCAATGTGAACCTTACAGGCCAGGAGAGAGTGGCGTGACATATTTAAAGTGCTGAAAGAAAATAATTTTTACCGTAGAATAGTATATCTTCAACATGAAGAAGAAATAAAGACTTTCGCAAAGAAACAAAAGCTGAAGGATTTCATCAACACCAGACTTGTCCTACAATAAATGCCAAAGGGAGTACATCAATCAGAAAGAAAAGGACATTAATGAGCAATAAATAATCACCTTAAGATGAGCTCACTGGTACACAGAAAAATGCAGAATGTTATAAAACTGTACCTGCGATGTGTAAACTACTTTTATCCTAAATAGAAAGACTAAATGATGAAGCAATCAAAATAATTATAACAACTTTTCAAGATATAATAAGATATATTTTCTATAACTTTTCAAGTATAATATGAGATAAACAAAACAACAAAACTTAAAAGCAGAGGGATGAAATTAGGTCATGGAATTTTATTAGTTTTTTTTTTTCTTGTTTGTTTGTCTATGAAAATAGTGTGAAGTCATTAAAATAATCCATTATAAGATAGTATTTACAAGCCTCATGGTAACCTCAAATAAAAAAATACATTGAATACACACAAAATAAAAATCAAGAAATTAAATAATTTCAACAGGGAAAATCTCCTTCACCAGAGGAAGACAAGAAAGAAGGAAGAGAAGACCACAAAGCAATCAGAAAACAAATAACAAAATGGCAACAGTCAGTACTTACAGTACTTACTTATCAATAATTACATTGCATGTATATAGGCAAAACTTTCCAATCAAAAGATATAGATTGGCTGAATGGATGAAAAACAAGACACACTGATTTGTTTCCTATGAGAAACACCCTTAACCTATAAAGACACTGAAAACAAAGGGATGGAAAAAGACATCCCATGACAATGGAAACCAAAAGGGAGCACTAGTTACTATACTTGTATCAGATAAATAGATTTCAGGACAAAAGTTGTAAGAAGAGACAAAGAAGGTCACTATATAATGATGAAGCAGACAATTCAGCAAAAGGCTATAACAATTTTAAATATATATGCACCCAACAGTGGAGTACCCAAGTATAAAGCAAATATTATAGAGCTAAAGAGAAATATGTCTACATAATAGACATATCATATGTCTATATAATGACATATATAATTATATGTCTATAAATATGTCTATATAATAGACGTATTTCAATACAATAATTACTAGGGACTTCAGCACTCCACTTTCAGCACTGGACAGATCTTCCAGATAGAAAATCAATAAAGAAACATCAGACTTAATCTGCACCATAGACCAAATGGACCTAGTAAATATTTACAGAGCATTTCATTCATCCAATGCCTCCAGAATACACATTCTTTTCCTCAGTACATGGATCATTCTCAAGAATACACCATATGTTAGGTCATAAAACAAGCCTTAAAACATTCACAAAATTTCATTATAGCAAGCATCTTCTGTGACCACAATAGAAAAAAGCTAGAAATTAATAAAAAGAAGAGTTTTGGAAACTACTAATACATGGAAATTAAACAATATGCTTCTGAATGACTAGAGGGTCAATGAAGAAATTAAGAAGAAAATTGAGAATTTTCTTGAAACAAATGATAATGGAAGCACAACATATCAAAACCTAGCAAAAGCAGTACTCAGAGGGAAGTTTATAACTACAAGTGCTGACATCAAAAAAGAGAAAATACTTCAAAGAAACAATTTAACGATGCATCTTAAAGAATTAGAAAAGCATGAGTGAACCAAACCAAAAAGTAGTAGAAAAGAGATAATAACAATTAGAGAAGAAATAAATGAAATTAAAACTTAAAATTAGGAAATGCCAATGAAACTAAAACTTAACTTTTAAAAGTTAAACAAAATTGACAAAATGTTAGACTAAGAAAAGAGAGAAAATTCAAATAAATAAATTCAGAAATTAAAAAGGAGACATTAAAACTGATACTTCAGAAATTCAAAGGATCATTAGTGACCACTGTGAGCAACTATATGCTAGTAAATTGGAAAATTTAGATGAAATGGACAAATTCCTAGACACACACAACCTGCCAAAATTGAACCAGGAAGAAATAAAAAATCTGAACAGACCAATAACAAGTAACAAGATCAAAGCCATAATAAAAGTCTTCCACTGAAGAAAAGCTTGAGACCTGATAGCTTCACTGCTGAATTCTATCAAATATTTAAAGAACTAATACCAATTCTAGTCAAACTATCCCAAAAAAATGTAGGAGGAGAAAATACTTCCAAACTCATTCTATGAGGCCAGTATTGCCCTGACACTAAAACCACACAAAGACACATCAAAAAAATAAAAAGAAAGAAAGAAAATTATAGGCCAGTATCTTTGATAATTGATGCAAAATCAATTTTGCATCAATTATCAACAAAATACTAGCAAACCAAACTCAACAATACATTAGAAAGATCATTCATCATGACCAAGTGGGATTTATCCCAGGGATGCAAGAATGATTCAACATGTGCAAATCAACCAATGTGATACATCATATCAACAGAATGAAGGATAAAACTATATGATCACTTCAATTGATGCTGAGAAAAATATTTGATACATGTAGCATCTCTTCATGATAAAACCCTGAAAAAAAAACAGGATAGAAGGAACATACTGCAACATAATGAAAGCCATATGGAATGGGGGAAAAGTGAAAACCTTTTCTCTAAGATCAGGAACACAACAAAGACACCCACTGTCATCACTGTTATTCAACGTAGTACTGGAAGTCCTAGCTAGAGCAATCAGACAAGAAAAATCTATAAAAGGTATCCAAGTTGGACAGGAAGAAGTCAAATTATCCTTGTTTGCAGTTGATATGATCTCATATTTGGAAAAACCCAAAGACTCCACAAGAAATTTATTAGTTTATTGGTTAATAAACAATTCAGTAAAATAGCAGGATGCAGAATCAACATACGAAATTAGTAGCATTTCTATATGTCAACAGCAAGCAATGTTGAAAAGAAATTAAAGAAGTAATTCAATTTACAATAGCCACACAGAAAATTAAATACCTAGGAATTAAGCAGAGATGTGAAAGATCTCTATAATAAAAACTATGAAATGCTGTTGAAAGAAATTAAAACATTGGAAAAATATATTGGAAAAAAATTGGAAAAAATGGGAAAATATTTTGTGTTCATGGATTAGAAGAATCAATATTGTTAAATTATCCATACTACCCAAAGGAATCTACAGATTAAGTGCCATCTTTATCAAAATACCGATGACATTCTTCACAGAAAAAGAAAAAACAATCATACAATTTATATGGAACCACAAAAGACCCAGAATGACCAAAGCTATCCTAAGTAAAAAGAAAAAGCTGGAGGAATCACATTACTTGACTTCAAATTATGCTATAGAGGTTTAGTAATCAAAACAACATGGTACTACCATAAAAACAGACACATAGACCAATGGAACAGAATAGACAATCCAGAAACAAATCCATACACCTACAGTGAACTCATTTTTGACAAAGTTGTCAAGAACATACAGACAGTCTATTCAATAAATGATGCTAGGAAAACTGGATATCCATATGCAGAACAGTAAAACTAGGCCCTTATGTCTCACCATGTAGAAAAATTAAATCAAAATGGATTGAAGGCTAAAATATAGGACCTCAAGTTATGAGACTACTACAAAAAATCTAGGGGAATATCACCAGGATATTGGTCTGGGCAAAAATTTCATGAGAAACAACTCACAAGCACAGACAATAAAAGTAAAAATGGACAAATGGGATCACATCAAGCTAAAAAGCTTCTGCACGGCAAAGGAGAGAAACAAACCACAGAATTGGAGAAAATATCTGCAAACTACTCATCTGACAAGAGATTAATAACTAATACCTTGTCACATGCCCAGCTTCCATATATAAGAAGTTCAAACAACTCTATAGGAACAAAAAACTAATAATCTGATCAAAAAAGTGGGCAAAGGGTTTGAATAGAAATTTCTCAAAGGAAGACATACAAGTGGCAAATAGGCATATAAAAAGGTGCTCACGGGGCCAGGCGCAGTAGCTCACGCCTGTAATCCCAGCACTTTGGGAGGCTTAGGCGGGAGGATCACGAGGTCAGGAATTTAAGACCAGCCTGGCCAATATGGTGAAACCTCACCTCTACTAAAAATAAAAAACTAGCCAGGCATGGTGGTGCTTGCCTGTAGTCCCAGATACTCAGGAGGCCGAGGCAGGAGAATTGCTTGAACCCAGGAGGTGGAGGTTGCAGTGACCCGAGATTGCGCCCCTGTACTCCAGCCTGGGCAATAAAGGGAGATGCTGTCTCAAAAGAAAAAAGAAAAGGTGCTCACGATCATTGATCTTCAGAGAAATATAAATAAAAACTACAGTAAGATATCATCTCACGCCAGTTAAAATGGCTACTTCAAAAACACAGGCAATAACAAATGCTGACAAGAATATGGAGAAAAGGGAACTCTTGTACATTGTTGGTGGAAATGTAAATTATTACAACCACTACGGAGGCCAGTTTCAAGGATCCTCAACCAACTAAAAATTGAGCTACCATATGATCCAGCAATCCCTCTGCTGGGTCATCAGTATATTGAAGATATATCTGTACTCTTACATTTGTTGCAGCACTGTTTACAATAGCTAAGATTTAGAAGCAACCTAAGTGTCCATCTACAGATGAATAGACACAGAAAATGTGGAACATATACATAATAGAGTACTATTCAGTCATAAAAAAGAATGAGATCCAATCATTTGCAACAACATAGATGGAACTGGAGATCATTATATCAAGTGAAATAAGTCAGGCACAGAAAGACAAACATCATATGTTCTCACTTATTTGTGGGATCTAAAATCAAACAAGTGAACTCATGGACATAGAGAATAGAGACATGGATATAGAGAACCAAAGGTGGGAGGGGTAGTGGGGGGTTGGGGAAGGTGGAGATTTTGAATGGGTACAAAAAGTCAAAGAGTGAATAAGTCCTACCATTTGATAGTATAAAAGGGTGACTACAGCAAATAGTAACTTAACTGTACATTTTAAAATAACAAAGAATGTAATTGGATTGTTTGTATCTAGAGAAATAAATGCTTGAAGGAATAGAAAAAAATATAAAAGAAAGTGATTACATTATTAAAAAATATATAAAAGCTCATTGTCAGAATTTATGTAATCAGCAGCTTGGTATTCTAATATGTTGGTCTTAAGTTCTGACAGTGCTATTACATCAACTGAATAAAGATCACTTATATCTATCAAGAAAAGATATTTTTCTAGTAATAAGCTATCATTCTTATCATTTTTATCTGTGTGTAAGCTGTCAGGGTTTTTCTTCTTTACTGCTTTCATGAATTTTCACTTAATCCTTGGTGTTCATCTTTTGACTATGACTGTTTTTTAGTATGGTTTACTTTGTATTTATTCTATGGGTTTTGCCAAGTTTCTTGGATACATGGGTTAATAATTTTATATCAGTTTTGAACAATGATAGAGATAATATGTGCAAATACTTCTTTTGTCCCATTCATTTTCTCCTCTCCTTCTGGGATTTCATTTATGTGAATGTTAATCTGTTTGATTTTAATCCTATAGCTCTTGAATGCCCTGTTCCATTTTTCTCACTCCTTTTTTCTCTTTGTGTTTTGGCTTGAATGATTCCTAGTGTCCTGCCTCCAAGTTCATTTATCATTTCTACTGCTTTGTCAAATCTGCTGCTAAGTCTTTCAAATACTTTTTTCTGTTTTCCTTCTGGATTTTAATTTTGTCAGAGTTTGCATCTTTAGGTTGACGTATTATAGCTTCACTTAGATTTAGCTAACTTTTGTCTTCAAATATTTTGAAGGAGATATTTGGACTTTTCAATCAAGTGGGGCTTAGAATCTGAATACTGGAAGACTCCAAAGCCCTCTTTATTCTTTACTTTAGCCCATCAGCTTTAGTCTCTTTATACTTTTAGCTATCAGCTTTTCAAAGCATGAGAGATAGTTCTCTGCCTTAGAGTTCAGTGCCACCTCTTTGATCAATACAGATTTTTCTTTTCCTCTAGTCCTGTCTTCAGATTCTCTGAATCCAGGAAAATTATTCTCTGTCCTATTTCTTGGTCAAGCCCTGAAAGTCCGCTCTAGCATATTTGGTGCAGATGCAAAAGACCAGAGAAAAAGGTGGAAAGAGAGAGAGACAGAGAGACAGAAAGAGCGTGTGTGTGCGTGTGTGTGTGTGTGTGTGTGTGTGTGTGTGTGTGTGTGTGTTCTTGGGCTGTCCTACCTGGGCCCAGTCTTTGGTACATAACTCCCGTGCACTTAGTGAAGATAAAGGTTGTTGGGTGAGTATAGGCTCTCTCTGGCTGGAGGTCCATAGGATTCTAATCCATCCATCATTATGGACCACAGGTGACTATTAGAAATTTGGTAATAATTAGCCTGACATGTCTTTATAATGGATTCTCTCTTGTTATTGTGTTTCCATAAATGAAAGCAGCTATGAGTTTCTTTATTTAGGTTTATTTGCATTCTTGGCTCTTTAATGCATTTTTAAAGCCCATGATTTTGTAACTTTATCAGCTTGCTTCATTATTAGCTAGGTAGAACTTTGTTTGGTTTTACATAATAGTAAATAAATCACTTTTGAAAGCCCATGACAAATTTATTCTATATCAGAATCTGTGTTATACAAAGGAAACTGTTTATTTAGAAGGAAAAGGGGTTTTATTTGATTTTATCATACTATATAAATAATATACTTTTCTTTCCCTTTGGATTTAAGGGATTTTTTTTTTTTTTTTTTTTTTTTTTTTGAGACAGAGTCTCACTCTATCACCCAGGCTGCAGTGCAGTGGCACAATCTTGGCTCACTGCAACCTCCACCTCCCGGGTTCAAGCAATTCCCTTGTCTCAGCCTCCCAAGTAGCTGGGACTACAGGCAGGCACAGGCCACCATGCCTGCCTAATTTTTGTATTTTTAGTAGACATGAGGTTTCACCATATTGGTCAGGCTGGTCACAAACTCCTGACCTCAGCTGATCCACTCACCTCAGCCTCCTAAAGTGTTGGGATTACAAGTGTGAGCCACCACACCCAGCCGGATTTAAGGGAAACTTTGGAGGAAATATTTTAGGGGATACCTTAAAATATTAGATACATCTTTCCTTAAGCAGTTAATCTTTGTTGGCTCTGATTCAAAGTGATAACAAATTCTGAAATTTCAAAAATTCCTACTCACTTTTCTTTGCTTCTTGATTAGATTATTCCATTCTCTTTAGCCATGCAGGCATTTCCCTCCCCTCTTCTATAATATGAACTTTCCTTGAATAATCGATTCATTCCACTGGCACAATTCCAACGTGTTGTGGGATGGACCTGGTGGCAGGTGATTGAATCATGGAGGCAGGTCTTTCCTGTTCTGTTTTTGTGATAGTGAATTTTCATTGTATTGACTCCAATAGAACGTGTAACATTTGGTTTTTACTAAAAGTGCATTCTGCTTTTGCACTGGAATCATACACTATGATTTTAAAATCACAACTATCCTCATTATGCATAATTTCTTAACATCTATCCGATTTATACCCATATGATCAGTAGAGCTTCATCAAATCTTAAATCAAAATAATTCTCAGATAGTATTGAAATGAATCTTCTTTCATTTTGGCAAATCTGAAGACAAAACAAAAAATTGGGCCTTGAGGTCACTTGAAAGAGTGTAGGTTTCTTCAAGGGCTTCTGCTAATCTGTTGCTTTTATTTATCAGCTGGCATTGGTAGAAGATCTGGTATACTAGACATTGATACTTTCTGCTTCAAACCTTGTCTAGCCTACAACTTAATCTCCTGAATTCATGGATATTGCACCCTCCAAGCACAAACTGTTTTGGTTTCCCTGTACTTTGGTGCTTACCCATTCCAGGGGAAAGCAGAAACCAGAACTAGGACTAATCCTGATTCCAATAGAAGTTTTGATCTCAGGCCCAGCCCTGGCCCCAGCTTTAGACAGAATTTCAATGATCCCCCTTTCACTAAGTCACAAAGTCACTTAAAACTCAATCAGTGATTCATTTAGTTTAGCCACCTACATTTCCAGAGAAAATGGACCTTGGAAAGCTGTCAGTCCTTTATAAGTCAGTGCTAATTAGAGATGTTTCCTTTCCACTGAGCACCTAATTGAGATGAGTCACATGAATAAACAAAACAAAACAAAAAAATCCCTGTTTCAGAGAAAAATAAGATATGAGTAATAATTTCAGATCAGTCCTGAATTATTACACCAAGCAAGGGATCTTGGTCTTGAGAAGATGGTAGAGAAGAGATGAAATCGATAGGAAATGATGCAGAAAGGATGCTTAAATGTTGCCAGAAATGAATTTCATCAGCTTAGCAGTTTTGATTAAATCAATCATCATTGAATAATTTTTCAACCTACCATTCAAGATAAAGGAAGCAAATCCTTTTCTGTTCCCCAAAATTCAGTTCTCTGTTAAATGAGACAGTGACGAAGATATACATTTAAAAGAAGGCAAGGAGAGGATACCTGCTTTTAAGTAATGGAGAGATTCTTACATTTTTAAGGTATAAAGTGGCCTGGTTCATCATTTATTTAGGAAGAAAGTTGAACCTGATATTATAACACTTGATGTAATATCAAAATATTTAATTCATTAGACATATGTTGAGCACCTACTGTGTGCAAGGCATAATTCTGTTAGATCTAAATAGAGAAAACTTTTAAAGTAAGAATGAAATGTTTTATGGTGCTTATATTTAAAGGCTGTATGAAAAATAGCTTCAAAGGAATGACTACGTCTTTGTACACAAGACAGCCCAGCATGACTTGGGATGCATTAACTATGGAAAAATCACACTTTATACTGCTCAAACTTCAAGCAAAATTATGTGTTATATGGCAAGGATTTACAAGTGTAGGTATTTTTCTTTGAATGTATACTCAGAGTCTAAGTTGATTAAAAAAAAAAAAAAAAACAGCTGCTTCTCTTGGTGATATGGTTTGGCTATGTCCCCACCCAAATCTCATCTTGAATTCCCATGTGTTGTGGGAGGAACCTGGTGGTAGGTGATTGAATCATGGAGGGCAGGTCTTTCCCTTTCTCTTCTCATGATAGTGAATGGGTCTCACAAGATCTGATGGTTTTAAAAACGTGAGTTTCCCTGCACAAGCTCTCTTTTTTTGTCTGCTGCCATCCATGTAGGATATGACTTGCTCTTCCTGCCTTCCACCATGATCATGAGGCCTTCCCAGCCATGTGGAACTGTAAGTCCAATAAACCTTTTTCCATATAAATTACCCAGTCTCAGGTATGATTTTAACAGCAGTGTGAAAATGGACCATTACACTTGGTTTATTTTCTTATTTTCCTAGCAATGACAAAAAAGACAGGTAAGTGTTTTCATACCACCCAATTTCACATCTTCTCATGATACATAAAAGACATATTAATATTTTGACATTTAAAATGTAAAGTCCATGGACGCTAGGAAGAAAGTGCATCAACTAGCAAGCAAAATAACCAGCTAATATCATAATGACAGGATCAAGTTCACATATAACAATATTAACCTTAAATGTAAATGGGCTAAATGCCCCAATTAAAAGACACAGACTAGCAAATTGGATAAAGAGTCAAGACCCATCAATTTGCTGTATTCAGGAGGCCCATCTCACATGCAGAGAAACACATATGCTCAAAATAAAGGGATGGAGGAACACCTACCAAGCAAATGGAAAGCAAAAAGAGCAGGGGTTGCAATCCTAGTCTCTGACAAAACAGACTTTAAACCATCAAAGATCAAAAGAGACAAAGAAGGCCATTACATAATGGTAAAGGGATCAATTCATCAGGAAGACCTAACTATCCTAAATATATATGCACCCAATACCGGAGCACCCAGATTCATAAAGCAATCCTTAGAGACTTACAAAGAGACTCAGACTCCCATACAATAATAATGGGAGACTTTAACACCCCACTGTCAACATTAGACAGTTCAACGAGACAGAAAGTTAACAAGGATATCCAGGAATTGAACTCAACTCTCCACCAAGCAGTCCTAATAGATATCTATAGAACTCTCCACCCCAAATCAACAAAATATATATTCTTCTCAGCACCACATCGCACTTATTCCAAAATCGACCACATAGTTGGAAATAAAGCACTCCTCAGCAAATGTACAAGAACAGAAATTATAACAAACTGTCTCTCAGACCACAGTGCAATTAAACTAGAACTCAGGACTAAGAAACTCAATCAAAACTGCTCAACTACATGGAAACTGAACAACCTGCTCCTGAATGACTACTGGGTACATAA
>NW_016827932.1:79077-87383 GCF_001698545.2 Rhinopithecus bieti
TAATAAAAAAATAAAATAAATTTTGACATTTAAAATGCATATTGTAATCATAGATGCATAGAATCAAAAGGAAATAATTCTGATTTAATTTTTATTTCTATTCGCATTCTCTCCAAGTCTAGAAGATCTTTACTTAACTTATTTTTAGGAACACTGTGTTATGTGTGTTTCCCCAAAAACTCTGGTTTTGGCTCCTACATGTAAAGAGCTTAAAAGTTGTCACTCCTGTTCTTACAACAAGAAAAAAATGAACAAACTGAAAATCGGTGACTTTTCTTGGATCCATTAAAGAACTGAGCTGCAAGGCAAACCTCCACCCTAAATCTAGAAAGACAAGTAAATCCAGACAGTCACAGCCAAGTCCTGCTAACCTGAAACAGTAGCCGCTAGAGCCATAAACTTGTTAAAACATTTTAACAGTAATTTTGATGAATTGCTGGAAGCTGATTCTGGACTAGCATGAGAATGAGAAACTCTTGGGGCATTGCAGTCTGGGGTGCAAGACCCACAATTCATGGGTTTTACCTCCAAGAACCTCACTGGGTTCTCATGATGAAGAGCCAAGAAATATATCCTTATAGTTCGGCCAGGGGAAGAGGAAGAGTGGTTATTGAGAAATAGATCTAGAGAGTCTTTATAGCAAAGGCCTACTTTTCAGGGAAAAAGACGTTCTAGTAATCTCATATAAGATAAGGGCATTTTCTTCTCACACTCAGCCCTTTCTAGCCTTCCTGTCTCATCTAATGAGAGAGAAAGCTAAGAAATCTTCCCGAATGTCACAGTCATTACAGTGAAGGACAAAAGCCCACTAAAAAGACGGACATTTCATCATAACATTAAAGAATATTTCCACTGCCACACATTGCCAGCACACTAGTAGAGCTCAGTATAATGACAGTGGATTATAGCTAAGACGTCTACAACATGCAGGCTGTCTCTGAGGAAGAGTACTTAGAGAAGCTCAAAGTCATCAGGGAACGTTTTTAAAAAGGACATCAGAGTAATTTAAAGTCTCCGACAAATTCAGATACAGCAAACATTGCATAGAGGCCAACTCCTAGCCAGATTGACATAAAAGCTAACATTAGAGACCTATTTACCTCATTTCCCATTATTTCCAGGTTTCAAGAAGAAATTACAAGACATACTAAAAGATAAAAAAAACCACAGTCTCCAGAGACAAAGCAAGCATCCAAACTAGACTCATATGCCACAGATGTTGGGATTGTCAAACATGAAATTAAAATCACTATGATTAATATGTTAGGAACTCTAATGAAGAAAGTAAATAACAGGCGGCAACAGAAGGGTAATGAAAGCAGAGAAATTAAAAACCCAAGAAAGAATCAAAAACATTGTAACAGCAATGAAGAACGACTTTGGTCTCATTAATAGACTGGGCACAGTCTAGGAAAGAATAAATGTGTTTGAATGTAAGTCAATGGGAACGTCTCATGCCAAAATGCAGAGAAAAAATGATACAAGTAGAACAGAATGCCTAAGAACTGTGGGATAATTTCAAAAGTGTTACATGTGCATAACTAAAATATTAGGCAAAGAAAAAGACAAAAAGAGTTATTTGAAGCATTAGTAGTCAAGACCATCGCAAAATTAATGAGACCCCCTAGTCACAAGCCCGGAAGCTCAGGGAGCACTAAAGCACAGTAAATACCAAACAAAAACGTCGACCTACCCTTAGTCACAGCATACTCAATTTGCAGAAAATCAGACAAAAAGAAACTCTTGAAATAATTTAGAGGAAAAAAAATGTCATTTTACCTATACAGGGAAAAATACAAAGATAAGAATTAAAGTGAACTTCTTGTCAGAAACTATGAAGCAAGAAGGGAGTAGAATGAAATCATTGAAGTGCTTAAGAAAAAAAAAAAAACATCAACTAGAATCCTATATCCAGGGAAATTCTTTTTCACAAAATGACGGAGAAATAAAGACTTTATCAAACAAACAGAAACCAAGGAAACGTGCAAACAGCATACCTGCCTGGTAAGAAATGTTAAAAGAAGTTGTTCAGGAAGAAGGAAAATGATAATAGATTTACAAACTCAGATTTACATTTAGAGAGAAAGAGTGTCAGAGAAGAAATTAAAATAATTAAATAAAATCTGTTTTTCTTATAATTGAGCTAAAAAATACATGTTTGTTTAATGTCATAATATTGACAATGTATTGGGTGATTATAGCTTATTAATGAGTAAAATAAATGACAGCAATGTCCTAAGGAGGGACAGGAGGGAATAATTAGAAATACTTTGTTATAAGGCATCTACATTACAAATGAAGTAGTTTACAGTTACTTGAAGGTGGATTTGGATTGGTTAAAAATGTATATTGCAAACTGTAGAGCAACCACTAAGAAAATTTAAAAAACAAGTGTAATCAATATGCTATGAGAAGTATTAAATGAAACAATATTAAATGTTCAATTAAAACTAGAGAAGGAATTTTAAAAAAGGGGGAAATACCTCCAGAGCTATTTCCTGGAAATAGACAACTGCCTGAAGAAATAACAGGTAACTCTGACATTCCTGATCCTTTAGTGAAAAATTAATTGATGGTCAAATATTAGAGGAAATGTTGGGAAGTACAGCATTCCACATTTTGCAACTCTTCTTACAAAACATTTTTTTATAATTAAATTAATTGGTTGGTTGTGTACAAACGTTCTTCTCCAGATTGGTGGCATTCAGATTGCGGGACCCTGTATTTCATTGTGTCTTCCATTTGGTACTTTTTAAAAAACTAGTTTAATGCAATTGATTAATCCAGGAAATTAACCATTTATTTAATTCTCTCAAAATCAATTCCAATGTCTGTAATCCCAGAACTTTGGGAGGCCGAGGCGAGTGGATCACTTGAAGTCAGGAGTTCAAAGGCAGCCTGGCTAATATAGTGAAACCCCATCTCTACTAAAAATACAAAAATCAGCCAGGCATTGTTGTGGGCGCCTGTAGTCCCAACTACTAGGGAGGCTGAGTCACGAGAATCACTTGGGCCCGGGAGGCAGAGGCTGCAGTGAGCCAAGATCGCACCACTGCACTCCAACCTACGGGACAGAGTAAGACTCTGTCTCAAAAAAAAAAAAAAAAAAAATTCCAAGATAGATCCAGTAACTAGTTACTGGAATATTTAGGTGATTGCTGTGGCGGAAGACAGATATTGAGGTTAAAACACACATAAACACACACACACACATACACACACACACACACACACATACACACACAGAGAGTAATTACAGCAGTTCTTCAAATTTGCTATCCTGCTGGTATTTGGTTCAAAGAGTTTCTCAGTAAGATGATCATCTAAAAGTGCTGCTGGTAGCTCCTTTTTGGGTTCAAAACTCTTTTAAGGATTTCAGTTAACAATTTATTTTCCCCAGTAGTTCGGGCTTAATCTAATAAACACTGAAAATATATTTTAAAAGTAGATGTTTTATACCTATTTCTACTTAAACCATTTAAATCTTTATTACATCAATGAAAATTATAGTCTTCATATTTTCTGTATTTATATTTTGTCAAATATAAATAAGATTGTTGTAAAATATGAATAACAAACATTTCAGAAAGGTTACATTATTTATACTTTAAATTAAAAGCAATTAAATTCAGTCAAAAAATATTCAGTGAGCATTTACCTTCAGACACATTGACAAGTTCTACAGTGGGTTATGAAGATGAGTAAGATATGAGCTCAAGAGGAGTTCAGTGACCTACTCATATGGAAGAACCCATTTTATAACAAAATAGCTATTAATAAAACCACAAGTCTTTTTCTTTTATTGTGTTCATGATTATTTTAGTAAAATTCAATTAGTTAATTAAAATATCTCCCTGATTTTTCAATTTTCTGTCCAACTTAAAGCACTCAAGATTCAGTAATATTGCCAATTACTATTCCCTCTTTCCCATACATGACTGATAGCACTAAATTATACTGGTACATTTTCAGATTGGCCTTGGGTGTGCCTTTAGAATCTTTATTTTATTTTATTTTATTTTTGAGATGGAGTCTCGCTCTGCTGCCCAGGCTGGAGTACAGTGGCCGGATCTCAGCTCACTGCAAGCTCCGCCTCCCGGGTTTACGCCATTCTCCTGCCTCAGCCTCCCGAGTAGCTGGGACTACAAGCGCCAGCCACCTCGTCCGGCTAGTTTTTTGTATTTTTTAGTAGAGACGGGGTTTCACTGTGTTCGCCAGGATGGTCTCGATCTCCTGACCTCGTGATCCGCCCGTCTCGGCCTCCCAAAGTGCTGGGATTACAGGCTTGAGCCACCGCGCCCGGCCTAGAATCTTTTCAAACAGCTGAAAATGTATTTTCCATTTCATTATAATTGCCACAAAAGATGAAATTTACTTGCCGTCCCTGGTTTAGATTAAATATGTGTTGTAATCATGTTATCACAAAATAAAAACATTGTGTAGTGTCTGAGTAAATGCTGGATCATATTCTAATTCATTTGAAGACATCTGAAGAACTATCTGGAAAACACAAACAAAACAAACTAAAAGTAAAACATTTAGGGATGAGTTGTACAGGAGAAGAGGATCAAAGGCAACAAGAATGCCATAAAGAACAAACATTATTGAATCCTAGTATTCTAAGACATAATATTGTGACTAATTGTCTTTCAAAACATTAGCAAAATCTAGAATATAGTATGTCTTGGTACCAGCACAACCATATTCTTTTCATTGAAAATCATGTTTTAAATATGATATTATTTCTGGTTATCAGAATGTGTCTTATGACAGATTTCAAACGGAATTTTTTTCTATTATTTATCAAAGTAGACTTTAATGGGTTGTCATTACCTGCACTTGTGTGAATTTAGCCACATGTAGACTGTTACAGTTTATAATATTGAGTCATTTGAATTGGCAGTATCCTGAAAAGTTAAATATTTAGCCAAATTTGGATTTTTAACACTGCTTAAAATATCTTCAATATTAAAGTACAATTTAGCATATAATTTAGTTATAATATGTAGCAGATAATAGAGCATCTTATAACTCTCAACGCTTCCACTGAGAACAAACAACATTGGATCAAATGTAAAATAACCATTTGAAAGGGGCAAGTGAGCTTCCAAAACACTGAAGACAAAAGTGAAAAAATTTGAGAGAAAAGAACTATAGAAAGATAAATTAACCACCATCAGCAGCTTTTAGTGTTTTTGAGGCATCTGTCAACCTAGATGTGGGCAAGTGAGAGATAATCTAGTTTTGTCCTGGCAGAAAGGTGCTCTTACAGAACAAAAACTTGCAGAACCTTTGTCATCTCACAGACTAGAGTGAAATGTTAAACTTTTGAAGTATATCTTACATTCAGGCAGTTTTCCTCTTAAGATAAATGCTGAATTTGAAGCTTCATGTGGTAGAAGCCAAAAAAGCCAACTCCCCAAAACACATAAAAACCCCAAACCTGTGAAAAGCAGAGAAGAAATTTTGGCAAACTCACGGTTCCAAAGAGACAATGATTTGCAATAAGAACCCACTGTGAAAGGGGATCTGGCGCACATAGTCTCAACTGAACAAGCTCTCAGTTGAAACCACTAAAGGGCTATTCCCAATTAACAGAGCAGAATTAATTGCACTATGTTCAATTAATAGACAGATTTAGTTTTGCCTAAACTATGTCTAGTATCTACCAAATACAATTCCTATTTGACCAAAGTGAGTAGTTCTCACTTTATTTGCACAGTAGAAGAAATAGTGAGATAGTAATATTGGCATAATGAGATAAGTGGAATAGAGTATCCAGAAATAGATCAACATATATATATTTGACAAAGATGCCAAGGTATCTCAATGATTAGAGGATAGTCTTTTAAACAAATGGCTCTGAAACAATATCTGTATGACAGATATGCTTCAATTCTTAATCAGAACATGAACAAACACTTAAAATGGACCATAGGTCTAAATAAAATAGCTAAAATTATCAAATTTCTTGAAAAAAAGTATGCAAAAGTATCTGTGACTTTATGTTAGGCAATTTCATTTCTTAGATAGTACTCAGAAAACACTGATCATAAAGATAAAATGACAAATTGAATATCATCCAAAGTAAAATGTCTGCTTTTGAAAGACACTAGAAAGAAGATGAAAATTACACCACATATTTGCAAAACATGTATCTGATAAAATACTTGTATCAAGAATATATTTCTTAAAAGATTCATAGAACTCAGTAATGAGAAAATAAACAATCCAATAAAATGGCTAAACAATTTGAACAAAACCTTCACAAAAAGATTTTAGCATTACTAGGGAAATAGTAAAATTAATATTTTATATTACACTATAGTAATTCAGGGATAGGTATTATAATCTCCCGGGTAACCACTAAAGAAGAGTAAAAAATATTTGTCTTGGAAGTCAATAGAAGGAAAATTAAAAAATAAAAATATTCATTATCCAAAATAATGCAAGAATGAGGGAAAAGAAACCTAAATATATGAGCCAAATAAAGAAGACTTGTAATTTGCAAATATAAAATCAAATGTATTAATAATTAGAATAAATGCAAATCAAATTTAAAGTTTAATTAAATAGCTAAAATTCTCAGACTGCATAAAGATACAAATCCATTCTATTCTGCTTACAAGAAATAATTAAATAAGTCATACCATGAATACATGAATTAGGAAAAAAGCAAAGTAGACTTTAAGGCAAGAAACATTGTTAGAGATAAAGAGAGACAATTTAATGATGATAAAATTGTTGATCCAATAGCATGACAAAACAATTTCAAATATGTAAAGCAAAACTGATGAAATAAAAGGAGAAGAGATAAATTCAAAATAGTAGTGACAAATTATAAGATCCTTTCTCATTAACTAATAGAATAAATAGAGAAAAAGAGAGAATATTGTATGTTTCAGGATATACTGGTAATGAATCCACTATATCACACAGAAATACAGTTTAAGAAATTTGGGAAAACTCTAGGTTTACTAAATAAACATTTACTTTAGCTATTATTCAAGTTAAAGACAAACTTAAAATTTTAATTATTTAAGTTACCACTTGCATTTTAGATTAATTTAATTTACAAAACATTTATTGTAAGAAATAAATCTTTTAAGAAATAAGTCTAGTGCTGCAAATTTTGTTATTCTGTAAATTGTGCATTTTTGAGCAAGAACACTCAGATCCTATGATGTAAGACCACATATATTCTCTAAAATTATATAGTTAATACTGTTATTGAGAACATATTCTAAACTTAATTTTGGAGTGCTACTTCATGTAGAGTTAAATGTAGAGAAGACCTTAAATGACCTGATGGAGCTGAAAACCATGCCACGAGAACTATGTGATGCATGCACAAGCTTCAACAGCTGACTCGATCAAGTGGAAGAAAGGGTATCAGTGATTGAAGATCAAATTAATGAAATGAAGCAAGAAGTTTAGAGAAAAAAAAGTAAAAAGAAATGAACAAAGCCTCCAAGAAATAGGGGACTATGTGAAAAGACCAAATCTATGTTTGATTGGTATAGCTGAAAGTGATGGGGAGAAATGGAACCTAGTTGGAAAACACTCTTCAGGATATTATCCAGGAGAACCTCCCCAGCCTAGCAAGGCAGGCCAACATTCAAATTCAGGAAATAAAGAGAATACCACAAATATACTCCTCGAGAAGAGCAACACCAAGACACGTAATTGTCAGATTCACCAAGGTTGAAATGAAGGAAAAAATGTTAAGGGCACCCGGTCGGGTTACCCACAAAGGCAAGTCCATCAGACTAACAGCAGATCTCTCAGTAGAAACTCTACAAGCCAGAAGAGAATGGGGGCCACTCTTCAACATTATTAAGGGAAAGAATTTTCAACCCAGAATTTCATATCCACCCAAACTAAGCTTCATAAGTGAAGGAAAAATAAAATCCTTTACAGACAAGCAAATGCTGAGAGATTTTGTCACCACCAGGCCTGCCCTACAAGAGATCCTGAAGGAAGCACTAAACATGGAAAGGAACAACCAGTACCAGCCATTGTAAAAACATGCCAAAATGTAAAGACCATCGATGCTAGGAAGAAACTGCATCAACTAATGGGCACAATAACCAGCTAACATCATAATGACAGGATCAAGTTCACACATAACAATATTAACCTTAAATGTAAATGGGCTAAATGCCCCAATTAAAAGACACAGACTGGCAAATTGGATAAAGAGTAAAGACCAATCCGTGTGCTGTATTCAGGAGACCCATCTCACATGCAGAGACACACATAGGCTCAAAATAAAGGGATGGAGGAAGATCTACCAAGCAAATGGA
>NW_016827932.1:89559-101213 GCF_001698545.2 Rhinopithecus bieti
TATACCATTCAGGACATAGACATGGGCAAGGACTTCATGACTAAAACACCAAAAGCAAAGGCAATAAAAGCCAAAATAGACAAACGGGATCTAATTAAACTAAAGAGCTTCTGCACAGCAAAAGAAACTACCATTAGAGTGAATAGGCAACCTACAGAATGGGAGAAAATTTTTGCAATCCACCCATCTGACAAAGTGCTAATATCCAGAATCTACAAAGAACTTAAACAAATTTATAAGAAAAAAACCCCATCAAAAAGAGGGCAAAGGATATGAACAGACACTTCTCAAAAGATGACATTTATGCAGCCAACAGACACAAGAAAAAATGCTCATCATCACTGGTCATCAGAGAAATGCAAATCCAAACCACAATGAGATACCATCTCACGTCAGTTAGAATGGCAATCATTAAAAAAATCAGGAAACAGCAGGTGCTGATAGGAATGCTTTTACCCTGTTGGTGGGAGTGTAAACTAGTTCAACCATTGTGGAAGACAGTGTGGCAATTCCTCAGGAATCTAGGGCTAGAAATACGATTTGACCCAGCGATCCCATTACTGGTTATATACCCAAAGGATTATAAATCATGCTACTATAAAGACACATGTGTACGTATGTTTATTGCAGCACTATTCACAACAGCAAAGACTGGGAACCAACCCAAATGTCCATCAATGATAGACTGAATTAAGAAAATGTGGCACATGTACACCATGGAATATTATGCAACCATGAAAAGGATGAGTTCATGTCCTTTGTAGAGACATGGATGAAGCTGGAAACCATCACTCTGAGCAAAATATCGCAAGGACAGAAAATCAAACACCTCATGTTCTCACTCATAGGTGTGAATTGAACAATGAGATCACTTGGACACAGGGCGGGGAACATCACACACCGGGAACTGTCGTGGGGTGGTGGGGGATGGGGGGAGGAAAGCATTAGGAGAAATACCTAATGTAAATGACGAGTCAATGGGTTCAGCAAACCAACATTGCACATGATGTATACCTACGTAAAGAGCCTTCACGTTGTGCACATGTGCCCTAGAACTTAAAGTATAATAAAAAAATTTAAATAAAAAGCTTATATAAACTCTGTTTTGTGCCATTTAAATTTTGATCGTTTGTATATCATCTGAAGACTGTTAGTAGATACAGACTTATGTAAAGTAGTTATCATAAAACCTACAAATGGTTGTGAAAACCTTTCTAGCTAACAATGTTATTGTGTTTCTTACAAACAGAGGTATATAAACTAGTTCCTGTTCTACAGGTTGGAAAACTGAGATTAAAAATCCCTTACTTTTTGTCTGCATCACTCTATCTCATCCTACACTATACTTGAGCCATCTCCATATGAAATCTCGGCAATAAATGGCATTGTTGACCGTGCCCTATTTCCCTAAACTCTCTCCAAAACATTATGAACTTAGTTATATACAAGTGAGGCTGGTCTTTTTCAATATCAGAACTATTAAGACATCAGGACAGTTAAGAGATGGGTAACTAAATGAGATCAACAAGGGATCACCTGGAAATTGATAAGAAAATGATATCAATACCAATGGGAGAAAGTGAGCAAAGGATATAAACAGGCAATTTTTTGGAGGATAAAATTTTTGTAAGGCTAACAATCATATAAATACTTCAATTCGTTAGTAGTAGAAGAATTATACACCACCTCTCTCCAAATTTTCACATAGGTCCACAAATAACTATGTAAATGGATATTCTTTGCAACATTATTTGGATGACGGAAAACTGGAAGCAATCTATTTCAGGGGTCCCCAACTTGATCCCACAACCTCTATTGTGAACTGTACATGTGAGGGATCTACCTTGTGCGCTCCTTAAGAGAATCTCATGCCTGATGATCTCTCACCGTCTTGCATTATCCCCAGATGGGACCATCTAGTTGCAGGAAAACAAGCCCAAGGCTCCCACTGATTCTACATTATGGTTAGTTGTATAAGTATTTTTTTACATTACAATGTAACTGTAATAGAAATAAAGTACACAATAAATGTAATGCACTTGAATCTTCCTGAATCCATCTACCTGCCCCAGCCTATGGAAAAACGTGTTTTCCACAAAACCGGTCCCTGGCGCCAAAAAGATTGGGGACCGCTGATCTATGTGACCTTCGGTAGGAGAGTAGAAGCACACTTTGAGGACTGTGTCTCAAGTAAAATAATGGATTATAAGCATATGGCAACAGAACTGGACCTAAAAATCAGACATGCAATACCACCTACATAACTTAAGAATATATGATTACAAAGATACATTTCATATTTTGTTAGGACATAGAGAAGTAAAAAGATACACAGTAAACAATATGAATGACTGTCTAGTGGGAAGGAGAAACAGTGTAAACTGTGTGGATAAAGAAAAACAATGTGATCAAGACGATTCTGGCCTCATAGAATGAGTTGAGGAGGCGTCCCTCCTCTCAATTTTTCGGAATAGTTTCTCTAGGAATGGTACCAGCTCTTCTTTGTACATCGGGTAGAATTTGACTGTGAATCTATCAGATCCGGGGCTGTTTTTGATTGGTAGGCTACTTATTACTGATTCAGTTTTGAAACTCATTATTGGTCTGTTCAGGGACAGACAAACAGCCAGGAAAAAACTGAATCAATTTCTTCCTGACTCAGCCTTGGGAGGGTGTATGTGTCCAGGAATTTTTCCATCTCTTCTAAGTTTTCTAGTTTGCGTGCATACAGGTGTTCACAATACTTTCTCATGGCTGTTTTTATTTCTGTGTGGCCAGTAGTAACATTCCCTTTGTCATTTCTAATTGTGTTTATTTGAATTTTCTCTTTTTTCTTCTTTATTAATCTAGCTATTGTCCTGTTTTACTATTTTTTTTTTTTTCAAAAAACCAACTCCTGAATTCATTGACCTTTTGAATAGTTTGTTGTGTCTCAATTTCCTTCAGGTCAGCTCTGGTTTTTGTTATTTCTTGCCTTCTGCTAGCTTTGGGGTTGATTTGTTCTTGCTGCTGTAATTATTTCCGTTGTGAAGTCAGATTGTTAATTTCAGATTTTCTAACTTTTGATGTGTGTATTTAGTGCTATGAATTTCCCTCTTAACACAGATTTAGCTGTGTCCCAGGGATTCTGGTATGTTGTATCTTTGTTCTCATTATTTTCAAAGAAATTCTTGATTTCTTCCTTAATTTCATTATTTACCCAGAAGTTACTTAGGAACATGTTGTTTAATTTCCATGTAATTGAATGGCTTTAAGAGATTTTTATAGTCTTGACTTCCCTTTTTATTGTGCTGTAGTCCAACAGTGTATTTAGTATGATTTTGATTCTTTTACATTTGCTGAGGATTGTTTAATGTCCAATTGTATGGTTGATTTCAGAGTATGCGCCATATGGCAATGAGAAAATTGTATATACTGTAGTTTTGGATGGAGAGTTCTGTGAAGTCTCTCAAATCCATTTGGTCCAATGTTGAGTTTAGGTCCTGAATATCTTTATTTTCTTCCTCAGTGATCCATCTAATACTGTCAGTGGCATGCTGAAGTCTCCCACTATTATGGTGTAGGAGTCTCTGTCTCTTGGTAGGTCTCTGTTAACTTGCTTTATGAATCTGGGTGCTCCTGAATTAGGTGTACATATATTTAGGATAGTTAAGACTTCTTGTTAAATCAAATCTTTTAATCTTATGTAATGCCCTTCTTTGTCTTTTTTGATCTTTGTTGCTTTCAAATCTGTTTTTTCTGAAATCAGAATTGCAATCTGTGCTTTTTTATGTTTTCCATTTGCCTGGTAGATTTTCCTCCATCCCTTTATTTCAACCCTGCGAGTGTCATCAATTGTGAGATGGATCTCTTGAAGACAGCATACCATTGAGTCTTGCTTTTTTATCCAGCTTGCCACTCTGTGACTTTGAAGTGGGTTATTTAGCCCATTTACATTCAAGGTTAGTAATTATATGTGTGGATTGTCACTGTACTGTTAGCTGGTCATTATGTTGGCTTGGTTGTGTGGTTGCTTTACAGTGACACTATTCTGTGTGTTTAAGCAGAGACACAACCAAAGAAGAAAACTTCAGGCCAATATCCTTGATGAATATCAATGCAAAAATCGTCAGCAAAACACTTTCAAACTGAGTTCAGCAGCACATCCAAAAGCTAATCTACCATGATCAAGTAGGCTTCATCCTGGAATGCAAGTTCATTCAATATACACAAACAGATAAATGTGATTCATCACATACACAGAACTAAAGACAAACACCACATAATTATCACAACGGATGCAGAAAAGGCTTTCCATAAAATTCAGCACCATTTCATGTTAAAAACTCTCAATAAACTCGGTACTGAAGGAACAAACCTCAAAACAATAAGAGCCATCTATGACAAACACACAACCAACATCATACACAATGGGCAAAAGCTGGAAGCATTCCTCTTGAAAACTGACTCAAGAAAAGAATACCCTCTCTCACCTCTCCTATTTCTAGTAGTACTAGAAGCCCTAGCTAGAGCAATTATGCAAGAGAAAGAAATAAAGGGCATCCAAATAGGAAGAGAGGAAGTCAAACTATCTGTTTGCAGATGACATAATTCTATATTTAGAAAACCCCACAGTCTCAGCCCCAAAGCTTCTCCAGTTAATAACTTCAGCAAAGTTGCAGGATACAAAATCAATGTACAAAAATCACTAACATTTCTACACATCAATAACAGCCAAACTGACAGTCAAATCAGAAAAGTAATCTCATTCACAATTGCCACAAAAATAATAAAATACCAAGGGATGCAGCTAACCAGGGAGGTGAAAGGGCTCTACCATGGGAATTACAAAACATTACTCACAGAAATAAGAGAAGACATAAACAAATGGAAAAATATTCACTGCACATGGATAGGAAGAATCAATATCATTAAAATGGCTATACTGCCCAAAGCAATTTACAGATTCAATGCTATTCCTATCAAGCTAGCAATGACATTCTTCACAGAACAAGAAAAAACTATTTTAAAATGCACATGGTATCAAAAAAAAGCCCAAATAGCCAAGGCAATCCTAAGGAAAAAGACCAAAGCTGAAGTATAATGCTACTTGACTTCAAACTATACTACAAGGCTACATTAACTAAAATAGCATGGTACTGGCATAGAAACAGGCACATAGACCAATGGAACAGAATAGAGAGCCCAGAAATAAGACCACACATCTATGACCTTCTGATCTTTGACAAAGCTGACAAAAATCAGCAATGGGGGAAAAGACTCCCTATTCAATAAATGGTGCTGGGGTAACTGGCTAGCCATATGCTAAAGATTGAAGCTGACCTTCTTCCTTAGACCATACACAAAAATCAACTCAAGATTGACTGAAGACTTAAATGTAAAATCCAAAACTATAAAAACTCTGGCAATGACATTCTTCACAGTACTAGAAAAACTATTTTAAAATTCATACGGTACCAAAAAAGCCCAAATAGCCAAAGCAATCCTAAGCAAAAAGACCAAAGCTGAGACATAATGTTACTTGACTCCAAACTATACTTCAAGGCTACATGAACTAAAATAGCATGGTACTGGTACAGAAACAGGCACATAGACCGACGGAACAGAAGAGAGAGCCCTAAGCAATATCATTCTGGACATAAGAACAGGCACAGATTTCATGATAAATACACCAAAAGCAATCAGAACAAAAGCAAAAATTGACAAATAGGATCTAATTAAACTTAAGAACTTCTGCACAGCAAAAGAAACCATCAACAGAGTAAACAGATGACCTACAGAATAAGAAAAAATATTCGCCAACTATTCATCCAGCAAAGGTCTAATATCCAGCATCTATAAGGAATGTAAACAAATTTACAAAAATAAATAAATAAATAAATAAATAAATAAATAAAATAAAAACCTCATCAAAAAGCAAGCAAAGGGCCAGGTGCAGTGCCTCACACCTGTAATCCCAGCACTTTGGGAGGCTGAGGCAGGCGGATCACCTGAGGTCAGGAGTTCAAGGCCAGCCTAGCCAACATTGTGAAATCCTGTCTCTACTAAAAAATATAAAAATTAGCTGGGCATGGTGGCAGGCACCTGTAATCCCAGCTACTAGGGAGGCTAAGGCAGAAGAATTGCTTGAAATCGGAAGGTAGATGTTGCAGTGAGCTGAGACTGAGCCACTGCACTCCAGCCTGGGCAACAAGAGCGAAACTCCATCTCATAAATAAATAAATAAATAAATAAATAAATAAATAAATAAAGTGAGCAAAGGACAGGAACAGACACTTCTCAAAAGAAGATATACATACAACCAACAAGAATAAGAAAAAAGCTCAATATCACTGATTATTAGATAAGTGCAAATCAAAACCACAATGAGATGCCATTTCACACCAGTGAGAATGGCTATCATTAAAAAGTAAAAAAATATAACAGATGCTGGTGAGGTTGTGGAAAAAAGGGAACACTTATATGCTGTGGGTGGGAGTGTAAATTAGCTCAATAATTGTGGAAAGCAGTGTGGCGATTCTTCAAAAGCTAAAAGCAGAACTACAATTTGACCCAGCAATCCCAGAGGAATATAAATTATTCTACCAGAAAAACATGTGCATGTGAATGATCATTGCAGCACTATTCACAATAGAAAAGACATGGCATCAACCAAAATGTCCATTGATGACAGATTGGACAAACAAAATGTGGTACATATACACCATGGAATACTATGCAGCCATAAAAAAGAATGAGATTGTGTCTTTTGTGGGAACATGGATGGAGCTGAGGGCTATTAACAAACTAATGCAGGAACAGAAAACCAAATACTGCATGTTCTTGTTTGTAACTGAGAGCTAAATGATAGGCACTTATGAACACAACAAAGGAAACAATAGACACTGGGGTCTACTTGAGGATGTAGGGAGGGAGGAGGGAGAGGAGCAGAAAAGATAACTATTGGGTACCGGGCAGAAAAGATAACTATTGGGTACTGGGTGATGAAATAATATACACAACAAACCTCCAAAACACATGTTTATCTATGTAACAAACCTTCACATGTACCTCCAAACCTAAAAAAAATTTTTTTTAAAGAAAATAAATGCAGAAACAGTAAATCAAAGAACACTCTTTTCCCGTACACATCTGCAAACTGTCTCCTCCTCTCCATCATCAGTCTTCTAACCCCCTTTACCTCAGTAACATTAGAACTGCTTTCCCTCTATCTTCTTTTACTTTTCTTCTCTCCATTTTTTTCTACCTTGGACACAGTGACTTTCAAGAATCCAAATCTCTTCATTATATTTCCTTTATAAAAGTTCTAATACTTTAGCTCTCTAGGTAAAATATTTAATCCTTAGCGCAACCATACACTGTCTGGCTGCTACCTACAGTTCCAGCCTCATGCTGGGTATTCTGGTCCTTGGCAACACTCTGATACCTTTAAATCAATGCCTGTGTCTAGAACATTCTTCCCTTGTCTCCTCATCTAACTATTAATAACTTATATTTATTTTTTAGTTCCACACTCAGAGTCCTCTCTACACAACCAACTAGATCAGTTCCCTTTGGTATGCTCACAAGAGCACCCAGCAATGATTCTTCATATCACTGATCACAGGGTGTAAGTGGATCTAGGAAATGTTTTCATAATTTCTATTTCTACCACATTTTTAGGCTCCTTGGAGTTCAGGATTCTATTTGTTTGTTCACCATAATACTCAATGAACTTGACAGATTTCCAGACACATAGTTGGCTCTCAGTAATCATCTCTTCAATTAATAAATAAGTGTAAAAATTCTTGCCTTAAGGAAAATATTAGACACCTGCTTTCATCACTTAAAAACAAGAGATTTATAGAAGGAAGTTTAGAATAATAAAAAGGTTATGAGTCAGAGAAAGAAATGATGTTCAAAAGGGAAAAACATTAAATGAAATCAAAACATACACAGCATACTTTACTTCTGGATTTAAGTATTAAATGTTTATCATAATGATGAGAAAACAAAGAGCATCATGTACCTATTTTACATTTCTCTCTTCAGAATTTCAGTATAATTCCATAACTGTTGAAAACAAGTTTTAAAATTGCATTCCACATGACAGCTTTTAAACGATAATGTTTTTTCTGAAACAATGCCAGGAGATTTTACATCACAGATGTCTACGTACCCAAAGATTCATTGTGCTGAAACCTATTCCAAAATATTCCCTTTAAAATTTGCTTATGCATTTCCTTTACAAAAGTAAAGGCATTCAGACATAAGAGAAGAATGAGAATATTGCTACATTTTTAAGTATACAGCATCTGTTGTATTAAAATAAATACCACATCTGTTTTTTAATTCTGTGGCATTAAAACTAGCCTAAAGGAAACCTCAGGGAGTAAACTATAAGTGGTATACCCCATACACAAATATTTAATAATGACTAGCACACAGGGAAGTTGTACATTTGCAAAGAAAGCATTGGGGAGTTATACATGATATAAATGATGAATTGATGGGTGCTGACGAGTTGATGGGTGCAGCACACCAACATGGCACAAATATACATATGTAACAAACCTGCACGTTATGCACATGTACCCTAGAACTTAAAGTATAATAAAAAATAAAAAATAAAAAATAAAAAAAAAAGAAAATCAATGTCAATGTTTCCTATTCAAACTAATTTGGCTATAGGGAGGAATCCTCAGAAATAGGATATTTGTTATTCAGAAGCCAAGTGAGCCTAGATGAGTTTTAAAAACAAAATTTAATCAGGGTGCTTTTTGTGCCAGGTGCTTTACAAACATTATGTCATTTAATAGTCATCCCTTATGGTATATATAATTCTCAACATTTACAGAGGAAGGAACTGAGACTCAGATACATTGAATAATTAACCAGAATAGATGCAGTTAGATGACAGTGGGGCTGGACTTGAACTCAAGTATAACTCCAATTTTTTTTCTTCTGTATGTTTTTGTTTTATTATTATAGTATAATAACATAATAATCTTACTTGTATGTATGTCTTAAACTTCACAAAACGTTGTCATTACTTTTGGTTTAAACAGCCAAGTATCTCTTAAACAAGTCAAACTATATATTTATACAAGCAGTTATCATTCTTGGTGCCTTTATTTCCTCATTTAGCTTCAGGTTTCTATCTAATATCATTTGTCTTCTTTTAACATTTCTGTAGCACTGGTCTGCTGGTGATAAATTCTTCCAGCTTTTGTGTATTTAAAAAAAGTACTTCACGCTTCTTTTGGAAATAAAATTTTCTGGGTAAGGATTTCTAGCTCTTCATGAGCTTATTTGCCATCTGTACATCCTTTCTGATGAAATGCCTCTTCATATCTTGTGCCCATTTTATAACTGAATTTTTTTACTGCTCAGTTCTTTATATATTCCAGTTCCTTGTCAAATACACGGTTTGCAAATGTTTCCTTTTCAGAATGTAGTTTGCCTTTTCATCCTTTTATCAGTCTTTCACAAAGCAAAAGTTTTTAACTTTGATTAAGTCCAATGTGTTGTGATTTTCTTTTATGAATAATGCTTTTGGCATCATGTCTAAAACTTTTCAGCAAACCTTAGGATTCAAAGGTTTTCTCTTATGTTTTTTCCTAAAAGTTGTATATTTTACAGTAGGAGGGATGGCCTATTTTGAATTAATTTTGTATAATGTGCAAGTTTCCTGTTTTCTCTTCAGTTATGCAATCTTTTTCTTTGCATTTAATTTCATATAGTTTATATTGCTATAGTTTTTATGTAGCACCATTTGTTGAAAAGGCCACTCTTCCTCTATTGAATTGATTTTACACTTTTGTCGAAAATCAATTCATTATAGTTGTATGGGTCTGTTTCCAGGTTCTCTATTTTTTCCATTGATGTCTGTGACTATCCCTTCACCAATACCATACAGTCTTGATTACCATAAGTATACAATAATCTTGAAATGAGGTACATTCATTTACCCTGTTTTATTCTTCTTTCATGAGAGTGTGTTATCTGTTCTTGTTCCTTTGAATTTACAAATACATTTTAGTATAATATTGTCTAAAACTACAAAATAACTTGCTGAGATATTGATAAAAATTGCATTAAATCTGTACATCAATTTTAGAAAATTTATGTTTCTACATTGAGTCCTCCAATTCATGAACACAATATATCTCACCAATTATTTAGCTCTTTTCTGATTATTTTCATTAACATTTTGTGTTTTTCAGCTACAAATCCTGTACATTCTTTGTTAATTTTTTACCTAAGCATTTTATTTTCTTAGTGATTCTAAATTTTGGTGTACTTTTAGAATTTCATTCTCTCTATGTTCATTGGTAGTATACACAACCCTGGTTTATTTTTGTATGTTTATCATGAACACTGTGACTTTGTGGAACTCACTTATCAGTTTGAGGGTTTGTTTGTCTGTTTTGGTAGATTCTTTAAGAAATCCTGCATAGACTATCACATCACCTGAGAAGTAAGGACAGTTTTGTATCTTTCTTGCAAATCTCTATGTCTTTTATTTCCTTTTCCTTCTTTATTTTGCTGCCTAGGATTTCCAGTATTAAGATAAATAGTGGTGGGGAGTGCAGACATATTTACCATCTTCCCATTCTAATGGAAAAGCATTCAGTCTATCACCATTAAGTGCAATTATTTAAGTTAAAGATTTTTGTAGTTGTACTTCATCAAGTTGATGATGTTTCCCATGATTTTTAATTTTCTGTTGTTTTATTCTCATTATAATAGGTGTTGAATTTTATTGCATGTGTGAATTTGGCTGGTCATGTGATTTTTATTGTTACCTGTTAATATTGTAGAATACATTGGTTGATGTTAGAATATTGAATGAGGCTTAGATCCCTAGAATAAACTCTCCTTGGCTATGGTGTATAATTACAAGTGCACATTGCTGAATTCTATGTGTGAATATTATCTTAAGGATTTTTTTTTGAATTTTTAATTTGTTTATAAAATTACATATGCATAACGTGCAAGTTTGTTACATATGTATACTTGTGCCATGTTGGTGTGCTGCACCCATCAGCTCATCAGCACCCATCAACTTGTCCTTTACATCAGGTATAACTCCCAATGCAATCCCTTCCTCGTCCCCCTTCCCCATGATAGGCCCTGGTGTGTGATGTTCCCCTTCCCGAGTCCAAGTGATCTCAATGTTCAGTTCCCACCTATGAGTGAGAACATGCGATGTTTGGTTTTCTGTTCTTGCGATAGTTTGCTGAGAATGATGGTTTCCAGCTCCATCCATGTCCCTACAAAGGACACAAATTCATCCTTTTTTATGGCTGCATAGTATTCCATGGTGTATATGTGCCACATTTTCTTAATCCAGTCTGTCACAAATGGACATTTGGGTTAATTCTAAGTCTTTGCTATTGTGAATAGTGCCACAATGAACATATGTGTGCATGTGTCTTTATAGCAGCATGATTTATAATCCTTTGGGTATATATCCAGTAATGGGATGGCTGAGTCACATGGTACTTCTAGTTCTAGATCCTTGAGGAATCCCCACACAGTTTTCCATAATGGTTGAACTACCTTACAATCCCACCGACAGTGTAAAAGTGTTCCTATTTCTCCACATCCTCTCCGGCACCTGTTGTTTCCTGACTTTTTAATGATCACCATTCTAACTGGTGTGAGATGGT
>NW_016827932.1:103794-134332 GCF_001698545.2 Rhinopithecus bieti
GTTTCAAGGGCTGTTGAATTTTGTCAAAGGTCTTTTCTCCATCTATTGAGATAATCATGTGTTCTGTTCTTGTACATTTGCTGAGGAGTGCTTTACTTCCAATTATGTGGTCAATTTTGGAATAAGTGTGATGTGGTGCTGAGAAGAATGTATTTTCTGTTGATTTGGGGTGGAGAGTTCTATAGATGTCTATTAGGTCCGCTTGGTGCAGAGATGAGTTCAATTCCTGGATATCCTTGTTAACTTTCTGTCTCGTTGATCTGTCTAATGTTGACAGTGGGGTGGCCTGCTTGACAGCACTCTTCCTCTCTTCTTTAAATTTCAGTCTTTCTCAGTCTCTAAATCCTTATCAGGATATTATTCCTCCCAACAATTTCCCTCTGCTCAACTTTATGCACTTTCACTGTACAGTGATAGATATTACAAACTTGAAAATTCACTGATTTGGAGGTATCCTTCTAACTAAAGGTAGTCTAAATAAAGGGTAAGTAACTTGAGGCTAATTTCTATTTCCTTGTTCTCTTTCTCCTTTATACTTCTTGGTCATGGAATAACTTGGGCAAGCATTTACCTATGAATTTTAAAGGCTAACATGTCAATAGTTGGAAGAATAACATAATAAATGACAACCTATCATTTCCAAATTTCTGGTGCATATATTAAGTTATTTAAGCATCCTTTTTAGCTCAATGTGACTTCAACGTTTTCTAAATGAAATTAAACCAACAAAAGGGGCCCCCATGTGTGTGGTGTGTGGAGTTTGCCTCATTAATTAAGGACTGTGATTAATTAAGGACAAATCCCAAGCTAATCCCAAACAGGCCTCTCCTACTTGATATCCACGTGCATTATTTCCTTACTAGATGAAACTGGAGAAGAGATTTTTCTTCCAAAGACCAAGCCCCTCATAGAGTTTCCTCATTTGCACCTTCTTGAGCTAGGGATTCCAGCGTATGTTTATTTAATCTAAATAGTCTTCAGTAAATTATTTAACTTCATTCAGTGTGTTCCCCCATGAAAGTTTGTAGTAATGCATAATGATATATCTTCAAGGATTAAATGAGATAATGTATTTAGAGCAGATAGGTTGTAGGGAAAATTCTTAGTCAATGTTAAGTTTCTTTCTTTACCTTCTCTTAGACTTTCTAATTTATTCTAAGTTCTCATCAGTTCTTGCTCTTTTTTCCTAGTTCCCTTTTTTTCTAGCTATTTATTTCTTCATTAATATCCTTCAAACTTGATCTGCTTATTTTGCATGAATTCTGCAGCCTCAGGGCTTCCTATAACTGAACTCTCCTATCAGCCTCCTATTTCTTTCCCTTACTCTAGAAACTTTCTGACCTGGAACTTTATCTCAAAGAATAAATTTCTAAAATGGGTACGTTGCAGTTATGCAACTCATCTGGAATTTGAGCATACCAAAAACCTTCATTAAATTCATATGCCCTGCTGTGAAAGGATAGAGCAGTTCTTTTCCTCTCAACATTACCACAAAAAGGCATCGTGTCTCCATTTAATTAGAGTCCAATACCCCTGTCTCTAGCCAAGCTGGAGATATTTTCAAATCTACCATGATTTTGAAACATGGTGTGGCTTGCTGTAAGACTCACTTTCAGTAAACTTGATATTTGGGTATATATTATATAAATTATAACAGCAAGAAAATCTAGGAGAATAATTATGGGAAATATTCAGAAGTGGTCATAAGGAATAACTATAATCATTGATAGTAGGGTATAATGGCCTAATGCTTAGACTTAATGGTAATATCAATGGCATTGTGATTATGTTGGTTTGGAAATATGGCCCCCAAATCCTTTTGACCCACTTCCCATCAAGGGCTCTGTGTCCTTTACCCTTAAATTTGGGCTCTGTGACTTCTTAAATCACAGAATATGCCAAAGTGACATTGTACAATTTTCTACGCCAGGCAACCAAAATTTGGTAACTTCCATTTCTTGTTTCTTAGTACATTTGCTCTTGGATCCCATCCACCACGCTGTGAGGAAGCCCAATTACCTCATGGAGATGTCCTCAAAGAGTTGAACCAAAGGCTCTGGGCCACAGCCCTAGGGAACTTCAAGCTGAAAGTCAGCACCAACCTGCTATTCATAAGAGGGAGTCATCTTGACAGTGGATCCTCCAGCCTCCAACAGAAGCCCTGTGGAGCAGAGAGGAGTCATTCCTATCAAACCCTGAAAAATTCTAGATGTCTAACAAAATAAATTATTGATACTATCTGAGCAATTAAGTTTTGGGGTGATTTGTTAGGTATCAATACATAATTGGAACAGGAAAACATGCAAAGGGATATCAGTGTTGTCTAAGATTGAGGAAGTGAATTTTATCAGCAGGAGGGCTCTGTGCCCTCTGTGCTTCCTACATCTAAATTGGCTTTGAATGTTTCAGCCTAACATCCATAAGTATCCTGCTTAACTTCCATATGGATATGAAAGTTAAACAGACACACACATTAAACAAGGTTATGTATTGGTCAGTTGATACAAATGTGACAAGAGGCTCACAGGATCCTAAGCCTGTATTTCTCCTAGAAACAATGGTTCAGTAATAGCAAATTCAGCATTCGTGTAGACTTTATAAAACATTATTGTCATGAACAAGAATCAACTGTACATATTCCAATCTAACATCTCAATGATTCTGCCTAAATTGAAGGTATTTATGTACATGCACACACACATATAAAAGACAACATGATAATATAGGAAATCATGGATATAAACCATGAAACATCTGCTCTGATTCTATTTGGTCTTTTATCATATAAAATTTATTAAAATATATGAAAAACTACAAGTGCTATTTTATGGACAGACTCACTAATATGGTATCCAAGTAATCTGTTTCTCAGTCATCTTTGCCACATATAAATTATGTTATCCACACTTTACCTTTTGAAGAAGGCATTGTTCTCTGGATGAGAAGTGAGAATAAATCATAATTTCTTACATATAATGTGAACTTAATAAAAACTATGTTAAACTGAAATACATCTGATTAGATAAATACAAGGCAAAGATGCTGTGGGTTGATTAAATGTGGGTACTCTAAATAGACTGGTTAATACCCCAAACTCTTAGCTGTGATTAAAGTTTTTTTCTAACACTCATTCACTCTTTTCTTTTTGTCACTGATAAATCTCATCGGTTCACTGTCAGAAGACCTCCTTCTGAATATGTGATGATTATATGATGAAAAATCTTTAGTCCCAAATGTTAACTTGTATTTCATTTTCTACACTCAAACTCAAATCCTTTAGAGTTGGTTCACGGCAGCTGAAGGGTTGGAAACAGAGGAGCACTTAAATCTAACTTGTCCTGCATGAGCTACAAGTAATCATTTACCCTCTGCTCTCTCTTCCAGATGTTCCTAATCACTCCTCATCCTCCTCCCTCCTGCCACACTGAATTTTTTAATGTGCAGCATACCGGAGAGAAAAATAGTACTTTGGTCAGATAAGGAAACAGAGCTGAACATGGGAAAAAGAACCATATTCTAATTTTGAAGAAAGCAGGTCAGTAGAATCTTAGATTTTCCAAGCTGTGGGGCCTTTATTGTGCTGGGGGGAAAAAGGGAAAATAATACAAAAAACTGATTCTATTATATTTTCCCTTAATGGCAAATCTTAATAAAAGAAAATAGAACTTTAGAATGGAAGGAGCACTGGGCTTATTTTCTAATGAAATATCTTTACTTTACAAATGAGAAACCTAAGGATCAAAGAGAAAATGTGATTTGTCCAAGCCCTCACAGCTTTCCATGACAGAACCTGAAGTAGAACCAAAGTCTCAACGCTCATATTTTAGTATAAAATATGAGTCAGATAATAGCAGAGAACACTCAGAAAGAAACTTTAACAGTTTGTCAACATTCTTATTTCTTGGGCTATAATGTTGACGACCGTTTTAGGATTGATTATTTTAAAGATACGAAAATTTTTTTTCTGTCCTTTTTTTTTTTTTTTTTTTTTTGCAACAACAGGGCATGCTTTTTTCTCTCCCCATTATTCTGTGGGGGAAATTTTGTGAAATTCCATCCAGTAAAACTGACTGAGGCAGTTGGGAGAATGGCCACTGCCTTCATCTAGTAATGAAAGCAATAATCGCTGGTGAGAAGACAATTGGTTGCAGGCAAGTCTCACTGGTACTATGATAAGGGACCCAGACACAGCAGAGAAAAGCAAATTAACATGACCCCCAGGTCTCTGGAGTCATATAAGACACTAAGTCATATAAAATCCCTTATAATGTCATAGTCATAAGGGACTATGAAGCCTATGTGAGTTCAGTGTTAGGCCATGGAGAGTGGAGTAATGGAGCAAGGGAGAATGAATGGGAAACTGTTTGGTGTTTAACTAATGTGCTCATAGAAAACCTGGTAATTTTTGGCTAGTTCAAAGTTGTGTCTGACCTGAAGCAACTGTTATTGCCTACTGACCAGAGTTTCTTTGTGGAGGTTATATGATTCACTTGAAGTGTTTTCCAATACCAAATTGGTTAGCTAATTTAAATAAGGAACCAGATATGTTATTTCTTCTCCAGACTTCTTTCAACAAAAGCTAATTTTCTTTCCTTCCTCCTATCCAAAACACAACTAATAAAATTGGGAATTCTTAATAACTTAGAGAAACTCAGGAGAACTCCTTAGAAGTATAAACTATCAATAGGAAATAATCTGTGACTCATGGTTAAAATATGCTTAGTCAGTGTTCAGGGACTCTGCTTGGCACCACTCCAAGGACATCGTTTGTAACATTTTTGCACAAATGGAGCAACACTATTAGTCTGGTTTGATGAAACACAAATCTGAAAAGATGGGATAATGGAGTAGTATCACAAATCAAGAAAGCCTGAACTATGTGAAAAACCTTGACCCATATAAGAAAAATATGAAGAAAAACATGTTAATCAGAAAAAATGAGAGCCATAATAAATTATCTAGTTTGGGGAGAATGCATAACATTCTCGAGTCCAGCAGGAGGGACATATGTCATGTTTATACCTAGGATCACAAAAATGGCAGAATTGAATCATGGCAGCAAGGAGGACCTCAGATATCTATTCTTGAAATCTTCAGTAGATCCACTGTTGGGTTCTTTATTTCCACCTTTCTGGACACCTTCATGTCTACATCTATTCCTCATCTGGAGTCAAAGTCAACTTGAAAAATATTCCCTGCCTTTCCATCTCCTGCCCACCCTTGAACCTTGATTCCCACCACTGCATTCTTGATTCCTTATGTTCAGCTCTTTGGCCTTCTTCCTCTTCCTAGAAGATGCAAAGACTGTTCATACCTTAGGGCTAGTGCACTTGCTATTGCTCTGTGTAATATTCTACCCTAGGGTATTTTTATGGTTTAATCTCTCTCGGAATTTAGCTCTCAGCTTAAGTGTTACTTCTTTAGTGAGGCCTTTCCTGAGCATCTAATTTAATAGTAACGGATATAACTCCTTACCCATAACTTTCTGTCATGTTATGGTAATTTACTTTGTTTATAGAGCCTGTAATTAGCTGAAATTATGTTGATTTTTTTTTGTTTACTATGTCCTCTGTCTCCTCTCTCTGTCATGTTCTCTGCTATATTTTTCTCAACAAGAGCCTTACTTGATATATCATAAGTACTCTTTACATATTTAATGTGAAAATCAAGTTACCAGACTAACCCTGAGGTTGCTTTGCTAACAATTTCATCTCTTAATGAGTCCATAAATAACCAAAAGGAGTTGCTAATTTGAATTTAATTCTTAGCAACAAGGGAAAACTGACTGAGTCAACGGACGTGATAGTAGCTTTGGAGAATGTGAGCAATGCTCTTGGAATTTATAATAAAGCTGTGGAAAAGAATCCTGGGGGACAGCCAGATATCTGCTCTGGGCTTCAGGAAAGCAGGCCTTAAAAAGTGTAAGACAAAGTAGGAATGAGCACATGGCTAGAGATTCAAAAGGGAAGACTGCTTCAGGAGATGAAAGAATAACAATAACATTTTGATAATACAGTCACTGATTATATTTTTTAAAACAAACAAAAATTGGAACCCTAGGTACCCTCTGGGTTGAGGTCATTTTTAAAAAGACATGTACAAAAGTCAGAATAAACAGTGTATAGCCAAAATAAAATATAAGAGTTCCATAAACCATAAGAACCATGCATCAAGTTGAAAATGGGCTGTGGAGAACAAAATACAAAGCACAGAACTTAAATGATTTTTTAAAAAATTAAGTTTGCTCTTCCCACATTGAAAAGAACATGTTGAATCAAATTTATTTGGGAGAGACAGAGTAACATCAGCATAACACTAAACTCTTATTTATTGTTTTCTTCCAACTTTTATATAGAAAGAAAGATATTCAATCCAAAAAAAGAAGAAATAAGGAGAATAGGAAAATGAGGCACAAAATAAAATAAGACAAATTAATGGTGAGATCAATACAGCCCAAAGTATTAAAACAACTTGAAGTAACACAATGTTTAAGGAATCACGTTGAATAACAAGGAGACAAAAAGGAGCCTTATCTTAAAGTTCACAATGAATAAAATTAATTTTTGAAACTAGAGACCTGTTTGTGTCTTTCATGATAAAGTTCTAAAGCATGTTATTAGGGCTAGATGGAGGTGTATTCCATGAACTAGGAACACAGCATTAGGTTAATAGAAATAAATCCAAACAACTGCTAAATGAGTTTTTTAATACAAATAAGCTTGAGAAATGTTGGATCAATTGAAGTTAAAGAAGATTTTCCTTTATTTACTGCAAGTTCGCAGTTTATAATGTGCAATCTGCACTGAGACTTTCCAAGAAAAGGCAGATCATATGTGGTGTTTTTAGTATCTCATGGAACTAGTATCTTAAAGAATATACTTTGGGAAACAGTGTTCTGGTGACATGCTGCAGGGTTTTATACTTTCATATATTGTGCTCCACACTTTTGCTAATGACTTAAACAAGGACAAGATGGCCTGCTTATCACAAATACAGCCAACCCAAAGCTGGGAGAGACAGTTAATATGATGGATGACTAAATCAAGTTTAAAAAAATATTATGACAGGTTGGAATATTGGGCTGAAACTAACAAGATAATACTGGTCTCCAAAATTATCTCATATGTACAAGATAGGAGACACCTGGCTTAATAGTCATTTCTATCAACAAAATCTAGAGAGCTACAAACTCAGTATGAGCCAACAGTGTGTTGCCTTTGCAAACAAAAACAATGTAGTAACACTGTTATACTGGGATGTCTTAACAGAAGAAAAGCGCTTACAGGAATTCCGAACTCCATTGTCTTCAGTACTGGTCAGGCAACATTTGGAAGGTGGAGTGATGGAAATATGCTCAGCTGAAAGCTACTGCACCTATCATTATCCATTAAGACCTGCATTCTACGTTAGCTAAACTCTAAATCAACCTTAATAGACACCTACTGTGAAGCATAACTCGTGGCCAGGTGCAGTGGTTCACGCCTGTAAGCCCAGCACTTTGTGAGGCTGAGGCATGAGGATCATGAGGTCAGGAGTTCAAGACCAGCCTGGCCGACATAGCAAAACCCCATCTCTACTGAAAATACAAAAATTAGCTAGGCGTGGTGATGGGTGCCTGTAACCCGAGCTCCTCAGGAGGCTGAGGCTGGAGAATCACTTGAATCCGGGAGGCAAAGTTTGCCATTGCACTCCAGCCTGGGCGACAGAGAGACACTCCATCTCAGAAAAGAAAGAAAGAAAGCAAAAAGAATAACGCTTAAACATGGAGCTAAAATAATGCATATAATGTTTTCAAGAGGAATAAAAAAAATGTTCATTCACATTAAAAACCAATTTTACTCAAAAGGAAAAAACATAAAGAATAAAATACCAGAAGTCATCAGTCCTAAAATAATATTTCAACTTATTGATCACCCCACATGTATACATATTGCTTCTAATCCTCAGAAAAACTCTGCAAGGCAGATATTATTAATCCCTGTCAACAGATGAGGAACTGGGATGTCGATGTAATGCCAGTCAGTAAGTTGCTGAACCTGAGTACAAACTCAAATTTGTCCTACTCCTGTGCTCATGATATTTCCTCTACAGCACTCAATCGTCTGCTGGGGAAAGGAAGGCAGGCTTGGTCAGATTGTCCTTTTCCATGCATCAATCTCTATTTTATAATATAAAAAATTTACAGAATGTAGATTCGTCTAGGAAAATGACCTTACTTTATACTATTCCTACCCACTCCCACTGCAACCTGTATAGCAATAGTATAGTATATAGTAAGCAATTTAATCCAATTCAAAAAACATTGATTCATTCAGCAAATGTTTATGAAAAGCCTATCATGTGCAGGCACTATTGTTGGCTGTGAAATACAACAATGAAAAAAACATGCAAATTCCCAGCCCTCATGAAGCTGATTTTATAACAGGAGAAATTACAATGCCATGAGAAGCCTATGAAAGATATGTTTATTCTTGGCCATTACATAAAACGTATTTAAAATTGCCCATTAAATGATTGTTTTTAGGACTGTGGATTAGTTTCTACTGCTGGGTGACAATTGACCACAATCTATAAAACAACACTTATTTATAATCTCACCGTTTCCATGGGTCAGGAATCTAGCACCACGCAGCTGAGTTCTCTGCTCAGAGTCTCGCATAGCTGAAATCAAGGTGTTGCCTTGGTGATGCTGCCTCACCTGAAGCTTGTGATTCTTTTCCAGGCTGCCTCAGAGTGTTGCCAGAATTCAGTTCAGAGATTGTAACACTGAGGTCCCTGTGTTCTTGACTGATGTCTAGGAGGCCCCTTCTTGATTAATGTGAAGGAGCTCTTCACAACATGGCAAGTGCCCATTCAAGGCCAATAAAAAAGGTCTCTGCTACTTCTAATTTCTGACTTCTGTCCTCAACCTCTAGATTCAAATTTATAGGACTCAGGTGATCAGGCCAGACCCACCCAGATCATCTCTGTTTTGATTAACCCAAAGTCACTTGATCAGTAAATTTAAGTACATCTACAAAATCTTCAGTAATTAAAATTAAAATTTACAGTGATTAAACTCCATCATTAAAATTAGTAATCTTAATTATCTCTTCAGAAATCTATTTTGCTGCATAACATAACATAGAGGAGTGATAGCTCATCATATTTTCATCCATCCACGCTCGAGGGAAGGAGACTACACAAGCACGAGTCATTTGGGGGTCACCTTAGAATTCTGCCAATCACAAGCTATAAAGGAGTTCAAGAATTCATTTCTTCCAATTTCTTGCTTTATATTTTTCATTCATTAATTCACTCATTTAATATATATTTACTGAACACAATTACATGTGTCCTATGTGAAGAGATGCAGTTACATAAGACAGAAGTAATTGCTCTCAAGGCCCTAAAAATCTAAAGGAATTCAATAAATTGGCCAGGTGTGGTGGCTCACTCCTAGAATCCCAGCACTTTGGGAGGCCGAGGTGGGGTGGGACACTTGAGTCAGGAGTTTGAGGACCAGCGCTGGTCGCAACGTGTTGAAGCCCTGTTCTACTATATATGATATTACTATATATATAATGATTATATAATAATATATTATATATATATATATAGTAGCCAGGAGGTGTGGTGGCATGCACCTGTAATCTGAGCTACTCAGGAAACTGACAAAGGAGAATCGCTTGAACCTGGGAGGCAGAGATTGCAGTGAGCTAAGATCACACTGCTGCAACTAGCCTAGGTGACAGACCAAGAGTCTGTCTCTAATAATAATAATAAGAATAATTCAATAAATAATAGTAATAATAAAACAGGATAACAGCAATAAAAGTATGTGAACATACAGATTTGGCATAGAGGGAGGGATCCATCATCTAGAAGGGCAAGAGAGCATTGTGAATATGATGCAATAACTACATATTAGTAAGTGGACTCAAACCCTTCTAAATAAATAACCTTTATTTTGAGTTTTATGGAAGGACTTACCATGATGACATATTCTCTCTTACTAATATTAGCTTGTTTTCATTAACAACTATGAATGCTAAAATTTCCCACCTCTTCTGAGGTGGGAACACCTCATGTTACATGTTGCGGCTCCTCACTCCAAGGACTAATCAATTTCCAGGTATGTCTGTAAAGTGAAATTGATGAGTCTATAGAGAGGTATTTCTCCTCCATGAATGGAGTCAGAAAAGTCCCATTTTCTGTTAACAATAACATTATCTACTGGCTTTATTACTTTCTTCCATATGTAGGTTGGAAATACAGGTTAAGTCATACCACTAGTAAATCTGTAGCAAGATCTCATAGGGGAATAAAAAACAGTGAATGCATTCATTTCTTGGCTTACATATGGGGGAAGTACACGAATGCCTGGACTCCAAAAGGACGACTTTGTACAGTTCTGTTTGTAGTTACATATGGTCTGTATAAACAGATGAAGGGTCTTTGGCTTCCTTTAGAACAAGAAGGGTAGTGAGATTCTAGCAGCCAGAAACAAAACACTGAAGGTTGGCTACAAACAAGTTTGATCAATGGTCTGAGAGCTTCAATTCGCCATTCTATTTCCTTAGCAAGCACTTCATCTTGTGCCAGCCACTGCTGTGCATGCCATTTGATTTTAGGGACAGGCTATTCATCATCTTTTGGTTTTCTCACCAGGCACAAGGATGCCAATAAGGCTGCTTATTGCCTTGGGATAGCAGGTGGCAATGTTGGCAGTTAAACAGTCAGAGAGACGTCAATCTTACTTTTATTGCTCTGTTCCAGAAAAACACAGAACTGAATGAAAGCACATTTCCCCACCTCTCAAGTTTTCTAAACTGTTACATTATTTGAAAAAAAGAAAAGCTTTGCCACATAGAAGTTTCTTTTAGTTCAGTCTACTTGATATTTATTTCAAGAATAAATGAATGAATTCTTCATAGATTCTCCCTAATGTATCAAGTAAGATTTATCTTTTTCTGTAAAAGCAAATATGGAAATTGTCTTTTGTAGTAAGATTTTGAGTGATTTACTGTTTCATGGGTTGATCCACACATGTCATCTGCAAGGTTTCATATCATCCCAGTGAAATGTTTCATCCCAATGAAACATGATGAGAACATGTGTTAATTCTATGCCTAGATCCTCTAAGAATCCCTTTATGGTTTCTTTCTGTGCTCCCACCCCCTAGCTCCTCCATGCTGTCCTCCCACAGGTTTACTCCCACACTTTGCTTCAGAGGACTGTCGATGAGCAACTGGAGCTGCTCCTCCCAGAGATGCAGCATGCTGGGAGATGTTCCCAGGGTAGTTCACAGTTTATGACATCAGTTCTGTGTTGTAATTTCTGTTCTACCCTACCTTAGACAGAGGCTGAGGTTGAGACATGGCTTGGCTTCTTCCCTTCTATCTTCTGTCATCAGCTTCTATTGGAAGAACTTCCTTAATGAACCTACTCAATAAGGTAAGTATTTAAAGAGATCCCTCTAGCTGTGATATGGAGAAGAGAGGGCTGGCCAAGATTACACGAAAATAAGACTGGTCTTCAAAATATTGAGCATATCATACTTGTTTGGGTAGAAACACTTCGAGGGGGGACATGCAGTCCCACCTTCAGTCAGAGCAGAAACTCCTTCTAAAACATCCATTACAGAGAATCATTCAGCTTAAGCTTGAAGATCTGGAAGCTCATCCTCTTGCAGAACAGTTTTTTTTAATACAGTCATGCCTGTTATAAACATCTTCCTATAAAAGGCTCAAATGAGTCTCCCATGAGTTTTGCCCATTGCTCCTAGTTCTGCTGTCTAGAATCTCACAGATTAAAACTGATCCTTTTTCCATGTGTGTAATGGTTAATTTTATGTGTCCACATACCCCCTGAACTTAAAATAGAAGCTGAAGGGAAAAAAAAAAACAGAAGAAAGAAAGTGCTACCCCCAAAATAGATTGTTCCTATAACAACAAATTGATGCCTGCATTCTCTCAAGTGTGCATTATTGTATACCAGAATCACTATGCACAAACATGACAAGAAAGGACCTATCCCAAAAGTATTTCTGGAAGAGTTTAATATCTGCCTCCAGCAAATGCCTGGCTGTGTGGTTAAGGGTCAGGGTCAACGTCACTGCATTACAGTGAATGTAATGCAGGGAGCCTTCTTCACGAGCTGCACTGGGGAGAAGCTTGGGGATTATCTTCCCCCAAAACTGAAGTAACACAAATCAAAACCAACACACAACTTTAAAGATGCCAGCCCCAGGATACCAGTACTTAGGATCACTGCCCCTGAGATTACAAATGCAACTGGCAAAATGATCCTTGAAAGTCACTTACATGCAATATATATATATATAAGATCATGAAAAAAGAAATCATGTGTCAACTTTACTGGGCCACAGGGTGCCTAGACATTTGGTCATACATTATTCTGAGTGTGTCTTTGAAGGTGTTTCTGGGTGACATTAACATTTAAAAGAATGAGTAGAGTGAGTAAAGCAGATAACCCTTCCTAATGTGAGTGGACCTCATTCGATCAATTGAAGACCTGAATAAAACAAAAAAGCTGAGTTAATGAGAATTCCTTAAACCCTGATTGCTTGGAATATTGGTCTTTTCCCACCTCCATCTCAAACTGAAATCCAGCTCTTCTCGGGTCTAGAGCCTGCCAGTTTTTGAACTGGAACTACATCATTAGCTCTCAGGTCTCCAGTTTGCCAAGTACAATAATGCATATACTACATACATACATACATACATGCAGACACACACACACACACACACACACACAATTAATTCTGTTTCTCTGCAGAACCTTGACTAATACAACAACCTTCAGGTAGGAATGTCCCTAGGTAGTCTAATTTAAGATCTACTGATATCTCAAATATATTTCATCCCCCTTGCCCAGCAGAAATCTTTGGCACTCATAAGTACAAATGAACAACATGAGAAAACAGTATATTAATTCAAGAATAACTTTTGTTTTACTCTTATCCTAAATTGTATCACCTGTGAAATAGAAGACACCTGACTAAAGCTGTAAAGAACTGGGTTGTACACCAAGAATTAAACTAAGGTTGGGTGACCTTGAGGAAGTCATACCATCTATCTAGGACTGCTGTTTTTCCTTCTATGTCAAAAGAACTTTGAGTGGGTGAGATACGCGGAAGTATATTTTAATTTGGGAAGTGGAAGTATTGATAAGAGAATTAATACAGGAAGTTGGAGTCTGGTACAGTCTCATAATTGAGGCTTCTGTAAATTCTGGAGTGGCATGAGGTGTTTGAGATAAGGAAGCGTGCAAGAGGGTGGAAAAAGACTTCTGGTCATCTTTTTTTTTTTTTTTTTCTCAGCCCAACATAAAAGCTCAGCATAAAAGAAATTTCTACTGATTATTTTGACTGATGCCTAGTTTACACATACTTCTAAAACTAATTACTAAATTTAATATCTTTGTGTATTTTAGACACAAACTATTGTCTTTGATCACTTTTTATGTGGTGAATTCAACTGTTAAGAACAGAATCAACAAAGTGTTTCTTGGCTACGAAACAATTGCTAAATCATATGTTAATATCTGACTTGGTTGGTAACTTTAGGATAAAATTCTCTAAGAGTATAAATCAAGGAAATAAAACCTCATGGCCTTCAATTATGATCATTCCTGTAGGCCTGGCTTTTAAAGCTATGGAATAGAAGGATTGCATATGACTAAAACTTGCAAAGAAGTTTTGTGTTTTAGCAGTAGTTATTTCCTGAGAAAAATTAGTATCTCCTTGAGAAGATTACTTTCATCTTGATAAAATCTTGGCCATTTCTCTTTATGTATTACTCAAAAATTAATGGGTTAATAAAAAAGATTTGGAAAATGATAACAGGCACTGAGCTATTTGAAGACCTAGACATCTTAACTGGATTCATTTACTTAACTAACACCACTCTACATTTGATAGTAATTTTCCTTTGGCTACATACCAATAGCATTTCTAACTTCAGTCAACTTTATTTATACACAAACTCTCTGAAGAGAATGTGTATCATTTCAAATTTATGGCCTGAAATTATTTTAATAATCTTCTATCATACCAAATTATTATTTAAATCTTATCCTAGATTTCCTCATCTTTTAAAATAAAAGACAACTTTCTAAAGCTCAGAAGAATGGGTTGAAGTCCAAGAACTAAATTAAGGCTGGGTGGCTTTGAGGAAGTCATAACACCTCTTTAGGATTGCTGCTTGCTATTCCTTTTATGTTAAAATAGGCTTTAAAATACAAGATCTCTGAAATTACTCTCAACCAGAAGATTCTACAAATAGGTTCTGTCAATAGAAATTACATGTATACTCTTATTTAGCAGTATTTACTTTTTAAAAACTTAAATTAAAAAAGTACAAGCATTTTCTTTTACCTATTCACAATAGCGAAGACAGAATCAACCTAAATCCCCATTGGTAGTAGACTGGATAAAAAAATGTGGTACATATATACCATCGAATACTGTGCAGTCATAAAAAGGAGCAAGATCATGTCCTTTGCAGCAATATGAATGGAGTTAGAGGCCATTATCCTAAGCAAATTAACATGGAACAGAAAACCAAACACTGCATATTCTCATATATAAGTGGGAGCTAAACAGTATTATATATGGGCACAAAGAAGAGAACAACAGGCAGTGGTGCTTCAGGGTGGAGGGAGAGAGGAGGGTGAGGATTGAAAAATGACCTATCAAGTACTATGCTTATTACCTGGGTGATGAATAATCTGTACAGCAAAGCCCCATGACACACAGTTTACCTATATAACAAACCTGCATGTGTATCCCTGAACCTAAAACACAAGTTAAAAAAAAAAGAGAAAGCATCCTGCTTAATGAAATAAGCCAGACACAGAAAGCCAAATATTGTATGATTCCACTTGTTTGAGGTTACCCAGAGTATTCAAATTCATAGAGACAGAAGGAAGAATGATGGTTGCCATGAGTTGGAAGACAAGAGAAAATGGGGAGTTGTTGTTTAATGGCGACAGGGTTTCATTTTGGAAGATGGAAAGGGTCCTAGAGAGTGGCTGCACAGTGTAAACGTACTTAACATACTGAACTCTATGCCTAAAATTATTAAGATGTGAATTTTACATTATATATTTTACAATTTTACATTAAAATTAAAAATACATTTAATACATGAAAAACAGAAATACACAGAACAAAGCAAAATTGTGAGCATTATTTTCATAAATACTGAACAAGCGGGTCTAAGTGAGAAACACATGTTTTTTAAAAAGAAATGTACATTCCTTGGCATGAGAGCCATAGCATATTAACTTTACAGTTGATATCTTATAAAGTTGTGGGAAATGTCAGATGTGGGGTAGGAAAGACATCTTCCCTTCTTCACACAGTGTTCTGTCTCTAAAATTTAGTAGGCTCATTCTCACACCTCCTGAGATCTTAAGTTAAAGCAGAGTTTATCTCCCCATTTCCGATTCCCTATGAATACTGGGCTCACATCCTAGTTCGAGTGGGAAATTAGAGCTTTTTGTTGAATTGTAAATGAAACTGTGTGGTTTCAACTGATAAGGAGGATGACGGCCAGGCCACTGGCACACCCACACAGTGTCCAGAATTTGCTATGTATTTGCAGCAAAGGCACCAATAATTATCCAGGGAACGCTCCTGGAAAGCACATAGTGATTTCTCTTCTCTTACAAACATCAGACCCTATGGAGATTCTACAGTAGGGCTTTTATTTGAGTGTACACATGTAAAAGAGCAGAAAGAATCAGCATACGCTGAGAAAAAAAGGGTATTTGAGTGCGAATTCCTCACATCAAATTAACCTCTTCTGTCTTTTCTTTTGGTTCCTAACATCCTGCACATAAATACATATGTCTTATCTGTTTATTGAACAACCATATTTGGAGTGGCTACTAAGTCTACTTTAATGCTGAAGATGCAAAAATGTATGTTACAGAAAATGCCTTTAAAGAGATAATCAGAAGAGAGGAATGTAAAGGTCATTTGGCACAAATGCAGCATTTCAAGTACGTATTAAGTGCAGTGATCACGTAGAGCCACTGAGATAACGGCCACACATACGAAGGCATGTAGGACTAGAAAAACCACGTCTTTTGGGCTGAAGAAAGTTATTTGGAGCTGAAGGCAAGGTAAATTGGAAAAGAAGGCAGGTATAAGGCAGTTATAACTGATTTCAAGCCAATTTATGACACAGACATATATTGTTATTGGATGTCAACAGCAGAAATGGATATCAAACAAAGACATTTTTAATCTCCAAAATTATTGGTGACAAGTTTATCTGTTTTGCAGTAAAGTTATATACTTAAGTTTTCTACTTATACAAAGTTAATCATTCAGACTCTGCAAGAAACCAAAACAAAACAAATATAACTTAAACCCAAATTCATCAATTCCATTCATTCTTCTACACAAGGACATGTTACAGCATGAGCACAATGTGAGTCTGAATTCTTGCTATTTCCTCTGTTGGTCTCAGTTCCAGAGCATCTCTCATACTCTGAGTATTTCTCTTTATTTATTTTATTATTATTATTATTTGAGACAGTCTTGCTCTGTCAGTTAGGCTGGAGTGCTGTGGCACGATCTCGACTCACTGCAACCTCCATTTCCCAGGCTCAAGCAATTTTCCTGCCTCCGCCTCCTGAGTAGCTGGGATTACAGGCGTGTGTCACAATGCCTGGCTAATTTTTGTATTTTTAGTAGAAACTGGGTTTCACCATGTTGACCAGGCTGGTCTCGAACTCCTGACCTCAGGTAATCCACCCTCCTCAGCTTCCCAAAGTGCTGGGATTACAGGCATGAATTTCTCCTTATTAATTAAGATTGTGAGATAGGCTGGGCGTGGTGGCTCACGCCTGTAATCCCAGCACTTTGGGAGGCCAAGGTGGGCGGATCACAAGGTCAGGAGATCGAAACCACGGTGAAACCCTGTCTCTACTAAAAATACAAAAAATTAGCCGGGCGCGGTGGTGGGCGCCTGTAGTCCCAGCTACTCAGGAGGCTGAGGACTGAACCTGGGAGGTGGAGCTTGCAGTTAGCCGAGATGGCGCCACTGCACTCCAGCCTGAGCGACAGAGCAAGACTCCGTCTCAAAAAAAAAAAAAAAAAAAAAATTGTGAGATAATGTATATCCTTATCAGATTCTCTGTATCTCCTTACTAGATTTGGATTTTATTTTAAAAATATATATGTGTATCTATATACACACACACATATATAAAGCAATTCTACACAATCTAAATGCAAATCAACTGCCCGATGCTTAACCAAATATAAAGACATAAATATACAAATAAAATAAATGTAAGTAACATTCCTATGCTGGAGAAAAAATAATGAGCTGTGTTAGACTACTTGAGAGATGTTAATTTGATCCCCAGTATGCACCTTCTTAAGAGACTTAAAATAATTCTGATTTTATACTAATTTTATCATCTGCATCTGACTTTGTATCCTAAAGTGGATAAAATACATAATTCCATGGTGTACTCATGTTCTTTTCAAAAAAATATTAGTAACTTAAACAAATTTTGAGAAAATAGGCAAATGAGTCAATGATGTAATAATTTTATCAATATGAAACCTTATATTTCACATTAATGAAGATTTGTAATCCTAGTGATATTGCTTTCCTAAAAAGGATCACCACATTGTCATCCTTATCATCATCAGGCATGCAGTTTTCAAGAGGAAAACAACAGAATAATAGCAAAACTTGAAGAGATAGTGTCTGTTTTGTAATATTTTAAGTTATTTGATCTTGGTGAACTGTGTCCTTCCTGCCATCCTGACTTTGACCTGTTTTATGCTTTCCTCCAAATTCCTCACCTGCTTAGGAAATGTGTCCAATCTTTTAAGGAAAGACTTTATAGTTTATCCAGGCACCTGCCATTCTGTTGAGGTCGGGGGTAGGGATCCTCAACCTTTATGTTTTAGAGATGACAGGATAATTTTGATAAATATTTTCAAATTTTTTACAGTGATACATTTCTGTGGAAAATCCTGTTACAGCTGGGAAAACCAGTTGAGTATCAAGCATACTGACATTATCAGATCATCTTTTATTTTTTCACCCAGATAAATGCTTGATGGGTACCGTGGCTCTGCATATCTTGAATCTTTCATGTAGAAGGCAGAGTGTGGGTGTGGAAAGATCATGGTAGGGAGAAGTCTGAGGAATGGAATGTGGTACGGAAATTTATTGGAATATGGGAACAGACCAGAGCTAAATTGAAAGTAGTCAGCCAGCACCCAGGCCAAGAATACAAGCTTCTCTAGAACAGGAATGTTGGCTGTTCTCTTGTGGCTCATCTGGGCTATGGATTCTCACACTGTGTGTGAAATACCACAGATGTGGGAAAAAATAATGTATGTTGATATTTGAATCTACTATCCACTGACCACTCTGTTGTGATAGATATTAGGTGGAAGATACTCTGCTGCCACAAAGCATCATTATTTCATCTTATAAATGTCTAAACCAAGCATGATTTTTTAATAAGAGATAAAATGTGGAGTTTTGCTTTTCCAGGATAGTTAGGCAGAGTACAACATGACTTACAAGGGAGGAATAAATTAGGAGAGATGTGAAAAATCAAGAGTTCCTACAGTATATAAACAAATGATACCTATGCTGCAGTGCCAAAAAATTATTTTTAAAGTATATATATGTGTGTGTATACGTATACATATATACACATATGTATACATATATATAAATAAACACATTACCATGGAGAGAAAATCCCAAAGATGAAGGATTTTTCTCCATGACTGGTCCTTTCTGACATTTAAGAGAATCAGTAAGTGGAAATCTTGAACTTATTTCAATTTTTAAGGAGAAATAGAATTTGAACTTGGAAACAAAGATGAACTCTTCGGGTAAGGGAACAAGCATGATCAGAGGCAAGAAGTGAGGCTCCTTATGCTGGATTTTGGTGTTAATTGGAAGACCAATGTAGCCTGAATAGAAGAGTTATACTGAAGATAAGAGGGAGGCATTAGATTCAGGACAGGATGTAGAAGACTGGGAATGCCAGTTTCAAGAAATTATTATAAAAATAAAATTTAAAACTGTTACTCATAGAGATTTCACAGGATACTTTATAATTTTATAATGTAATCTTATTTTTTAGTTTTTTTTGCAGGCGGTAGTATACAGTCTTGCTCTGTCACCAGGCTGGAGTGCAGTGACATGAACATGGCTCACTTCAGCCTCCACCTCCTGGGTCCAAGCAATCCTCCTGCCTCGGCCTCCCATGTTGCTGGGACCAGAGGCACATGCCACCACACTTGGCTAATTTTTTTTTTTAGAGATAAATCTCACTTTGTTGCCCAGTCTGGTCTTGAATTTCTGGGCTCAAGCAGTCCTCCCACCTCGGTCTCACAAAGTGCTGAGATTACAAGTGTGAGCCACTGCACCCAGCTTAATAGAAATTTTTTAAAAAGCAAATATTATAAACCATGAAGAAAATACAACTAAGTCAAAATGTAAAACTTCTATATGATAAAAATTAAAAGATGATGGATGGTACAGTACTTTGGAAGACAATTTGGCAGCTTCTTATAAAACTAAACATACTTACCCAAAGATCCAGCAATTATTCTTCTTGATATTTACCTTAAACTTATGTCATGCAGAAAAAAGAAACAAAAAAAAAACCTGGATATGAATATTTAAAGCAGCTTTTATGATAATTGCCAAAACTTGAACCAAAATGTCCTTCAATAGGTGAACGTATTTAAAAAAAAAAAACCTGTGGTACATCTATAAAATAGAATATTATTTAGCAATATAAAGAAATAAGCTCATAAGCCACAAAAAGACATGAATGAACCTTAAATGCATATTGCTAAATGAAAGACGCCTGTCTGAAAAGACTACATAATATGTGATTTCAACAATATGGCATTTTGGAAAAAGGCAAAACTATGGAAAGAGTAAAAAGATCAGTAATTGCCAAGGGTTTGGAGAGAGGTAGGGAAGGACAGGTAAGAGTACAGAGGACTTCTGGCTAGTGAAACTGTTCTGCATAATACTGCAGTCGCAGATACATCTTATACATTTTTCAAAACCCATAGAAAGTACAACATAAAGAGTAATTCTTAATGTAAACTATGGACTTTAGTCAATAACAATGTATCAACATCGGCTCATGAACCATAATAAACATACCACACTAATGCCACGTATTAATAATGAAGTAAACTTGAGTAAAGGATAGGTTGAGAGGGTATATGGGAACTCTCTGCTTTTATATAAGCCTAAAACAGCTAAAAAATCTATTGATTAAAAAAGGACAATAGGATAAAGATGTCTGCAACATATACAACAGGAAATTAGTGGATGGAATATATAAACAAGCTCCTCAAATCAGTAAGAAAAAGACAACGCAACAGAAAATGAGCAAAGGAAATAAACCAGGGAATACACAGAAAAATGTTGAATAGCAAGTAAATATGCACTTGCTGCAGAAAATGCTGAATCTCAAGTAAATATATTCAACATTCGACAAAATATTTATGGAGTCTTTCTGAGCCAGGCACTGTTCTAGGTGCTTGGGATACATGAGGAAACTAAATATGGAGGTGTGTTTCTATGGAGGTAACATTATTGCAAATATGATATCATTTGGGCAAAAATTAAATATTGGATTTTAGCAACTGTTAGCAAAGATTTAGAAGAACAGAACATTCTATGCCCTAATGGTAGAAGTAAAAAGTGTTTCAAAATTAGAACAAATAAACAAACAAAAAACCAGAATCTTGATAGTATCTTGTAGTATTAAACAGGCATGGTCTATGACCCAAAAATTACACTTGTGAGGATATAACCTAAAAGACTGTTACATACACAAGTATATATAGCAATAATGTTTATCACAGCATTGTTGTAATATTTTAAGAATTGGAAGCAATGAGAGATTTGAAAAATATGAGGTATATACAAAGGAAGGAATATTATCAAGCAGATAAAAGAAATTAAGCAGATTTTAATATATCAACATGGCTAGATCTGAAACCACAAGTTTAAGGAGAAAAATAATCAACTGGCAGAATATAGAGTATGCAATAAATTATATTAATAAAGTTATAAATAACATAATATGTATATTTAAATATATTAAAATATTATGGGTATAATATTTGTTGCTTATAGGGAGAGCAGAGTGGAATGGGTAGGGGGAACAAAAGCAACTTCAACTTTATCTCTAATATTATATTTACTTCATACAAAATTGATAAAATAAATATAGCAAAATGTTAACATTAGTTTCAATGAATAGGCATAGCTATCATATATTTTTTATATTTTTCTGTAATTTAAAAAAGATCTGTAAATATAAATGAAATTGTAAGAAGAATAAGTGAATTTTTTACAACTCTACTCCAAGACAAGGAAATAGTTGTATATACCTATCAGGATTTCTGAGCCAATAAGCCTTAACATAACCACTTCCAACCTTTTATAAAAATTGAGGATGTAGACACCAAAAAGGTAAAAGCTTCCAGAAACACAGTGACAATCTGGGCAGAATTTCCTTTAATTTTTAGACCAAAGGAATTGAAGGAAAAATTACAATCTGTGGAATGCTTAAAGCAGGGGAACTAGAAATAAAGCAAACCTACTCACCAGACAGTAATTTAAAAATCCCCTTAACTTTCCCTGTAGTCTGTTCATTGGTCCAGGGAGGGAACAAAATACCTTACCAGACAGAACAGTTGGCAGCTCTCTTCACTGTGATGGTAGTTTTTTTGTGATGGCCAAATGCAGACTCTCTTTATACCTTCAGTCATCAGTATTTCTTGGTCTACAGCTCATCTATCGAGAGGACACATTGACTGAGAAGCTGGGATGGGCAACAAGTACTGAGCTGCCTTCCAGGTAGTGAAGTCTCCACATGTAAAGCATTATTGCAGATGTAGACGTAAATCACCCGGGAGCCTGTGCATAATATAGGTTTCTAGGTCTTCCTCCTCCTCACACTAAAGATTGTGATGCAGGGGAACTGGGATTAGGCCCAAGGCTCTGTCTTCTGGTGCTAACTGGCTCATGACTACATATTACAAACCACATTGTCATCTAACCCCCAGCAAAAAGATCCCAAATAACAATGTAAACTTAAAATCGTAGGGGTTTTTTTGTTCTTTTATATGTTCTGAGTCCTTTTAGCCATATATTATACATTGAGAAAAGTCACAAATCAGTCCAACAAACTGAAAGACACAAGGTGTAGGACTGCAGTTCATACTTATCACCTGTCTTGGGCTGTAGATCTTAGAAGACAGTTTGAGCACTATCCAACTAGAGAACATGCAGAGTCAAAGGCAGTTTGCTTACCTGGTCTATTGACGAAAACTGGATCTGGGTATATTTTTCCTTGTTTAAGGAGAAGTAAACAGAAAGACAACAGCATGGGATCCAGGAAAGACTACGACAGCATAAGTGAAAGCACAAATTTCCCTGGATAATGACGAGAAGAATAAACTAAATACATCCCTGAAAATAACACATTATAGAAACAGAAAGAAAATTTTATAACATTTTGCAGTCCTCTTTAAAATATAAGAATATATTTTCATTTTAGCAGATGCAGAGAATCATCAGAGAAAAATCTGAGATAATTTGACTGGAAGATGAGATGAAAAGGATAGGAAAAATAGAAGAGAAGAGGGAAATAAAAGAAGAGGTAGAAAGGAATAAAATAGAAAAGGCAGAGAATAAATCAGCAATGGAAGTTAAAACATGACAATTCTCCTGTAATATATTTTGAACTTTAGTTGATTCCAGTTGGTTTATGTGCTGCTGGATAAATTCTGCAGCCCAGGAGGAAAGCTCACCCTTGAAGTATGCTCTCTTAACTTTCTCTTTGGATTCCGCTCCTCTGCCAGGTCCAGGTACTATGTCTACCACCAAATAGCTTATCCCAGAGTTGAGCTGGAGTCTCTTATTATTTTTTATAAAAGAATGCAATTTTCTGCTATTTTATTTAGCACTTGAAAAAAGTATCCAAACTATTTGCATGAAGCACTTTGCCAATAAAGGTTCCTTACCTATCTCTACAATACAGAGCCGAAAGAGCAATACCAAGCCAACTACATTGACAAGTACTTGAGGAAGTATTTTTTGCGTGGTCGAAGCTCTTACTAGAAGGGCTTGTGTAATTTCGTTCAATTAAGAAAGATCAAAAAGCCACCCAAAGAGGATATTAGCTGTCATCATGCCTTGGATCTATTATCTTCTACCTAGGAACTGTGAATGATCCTTTAACTGTTAATCTTTTTATTAATAATTTTTTAATTGACAAGTAAACGCATATATTTATCAAGTACAGCATGACATACACACACACACACACACACACACACACACACACACACATTGTAGAATGGCTAAAATAACCTATTTAATGTATACATTACTTCAAACACATTGTTTTTATGGTGAGAATACTTAAAACCTACTCTCTGCAATTTTTCAGTTATACAATACATTGTTGTTAACTGTAGTCACCATAATATACAATAGATCTCTTAAACTTACCTTTTCTAACTGAAATTTTGTGTTTTTTCACCAATATCTTCCCAATCCTCCCACCCTCAGGCTCTGTTAACTATCATTTTTCTCTTTGTTTCTATGAGTTAGAGTTTTTTACATTCCATAAATAAGTGAAAACAAGTGGCATGTGTCCTTCTGTGCTTGGCTTAGTCCACTTAACATAACGTCCTGCAGATTCAGCCACATTGGCACAAATGACAGGATTTCCCCACTTTTTAAGGCTGAATAGCATTCCATTGTGTACATATACCACATATTCTTTATTCCTTTATCTACTGATGGACATGTAGGTTGATTCCATATGTTGGCTATTGTGGGTAACGCTGCAATTAAAATGAGAGTGCAGGTGTCTCTTCAACATATTGATTCAGTCCCTTTGTATAAAATGCCCAGAAGTGGGATTACTGGATGATATGGTAGTTCCACTTTTAGTTTTTACCTATGATTTTCCATAATGACTGTACTAATTTATGTTCCAACAAACAATGTAAAAGAGTTCCCTTATTATCCATCCTTGCTAATATTTATCTTTCTTATTTTTTGATAAAAGTCATTCTAACAGGTATAATGTGATATCTTATTGTGGTTTTAATTTGCATTTCCCTAATGATTAGCGGTGTTGATCATCTTTTCCTGTACCTGTTGACTATTTGTATGTCTTTTTTGTGAAATATCTAGTTACGTTTCTTGACCATTTTTAAATATGGTTATTTGTTTTCTTGATTTTTTTGTGTTCCTTACATATTTTGGATATTAATCCCTTATCAGATGTATGGTTTGCAAATATTTCCTACCATTTTGTAAGTTGTCTCTTCATTTTGTTCGTTGTTTCCTTTGCTTTGCAGAATATTTTTAGTTTGTTGCCATTCCGTTTGACTGTTTTTGCTTTCATTGCTTATGCTTTTAGTGGCATATCCAAAAAAATCATTGCCCAATGTCATGGAACTTTCCCTTTATGTTTTCATCTAGTAGTTTCACAGTTTCTGGTCTTATATTTAAGTTCTTAATCCATTTTTAGTTCATTTATGTATGTGGTGTGAGATAAAGGACCAGTTTCATTCTTTTGCCTCTGGAGATCCAGTTTTTCCAACACCATTTATTGAAAAGATTGTCCTTAACCTTTTGTGTGATCTTGGCACCTTCGTTAAACATTTATTGACTATAAATATCGGGGCTTATTTTTGAGATTTCTATCTTGTTTCATTGATCAAATGCCTGTTTTTATGCAAGTACCATGCTCTTTTATCATAATCCCTCTGTAATATGTTTTGAAATCAGAGAGTGTGATGCATTCAGCTTTGTTCTTTTGTTCAAGATTGTTTTGCTATTCTGGATCTTTTATGATTTCATACAACTTTACGGGTTGTTTCTTCTACTTCTGAAAAAAATTACACTGGAATTTTGATAGGGATTACATTAAATCTCTGGATCACTTTGGGTAATCTGCATTGAATAATACAGACATTTTCATAATATTAATTCTTCTAATCTGTTAATACCAGATACCTTTGAATTATTTGTATTTCTTCAATTTAATTAATCAATATTTTATAGTTTTCGGTATACAGGTCTTTTACACCTCCTTGGTTAAATTTACTCATAACTATTTAATATTTTTGTTGGTATTGTAAATAAGATTTCCTAATTTTCATTTTTGGACAGTTTGTTATTAGTATATAAGAATGTTACTAATTTTTTATGTTGATTTTGTATCCTGAAATTTTACTGAGTTTATCAGTTCTTATAGCTTTTTGGTGGAATCCTTAGGGTTTTATATGTATAAGATCATGTTGTTAGTAAGTAGAGACAATTTCACGTCTTCCTTTTATACTAGGATGCCCTTTATTTCATTCCCTTGCCTAACTGCTCTGGTTAAAACTGCCAGCACTAAGTTGAAAAGAAGTGGCAAGAGTGGGTATTCTTGTCTTGTCGCTGATATTAGAGAAAGATCTTTCAACATTTTAGTGTTGAAAATCATGTAAGCTACAGGATTTTTATATATGACATTGTGTTGAAGTACATTTTTTTCTTTATTTTTTATTTTTGTGAGTATATAGTAGGTGTGTATATTTATAGGGTACATGAAATATTTTGACACAGGCATACAATGTGTACTAAACCTATCAGGGTAAATGGGTATCCATCACCTTTAGCATTTATCTTTTCTTTGGGTTACAAACAATCCAATTATACTCTTTTAGTTATTTTAAAATGTACAATAAATTATTGTTGACTGTAGTCACCCTGTGGTCTCTCAAATACTTTTATATCTTACTCATCCTTATATTAGTCCATTACTCCATAAAGAATACCTGAGACTGGGTAATTACAAAGGAAAGAGTTTTGGCTCATACTTCTGCATAGTTGGAGAGGCCTCAAGAAACTTATAATCATGGCAGAAGGCAAAGGAGAAGCAAGGTACGCCTTACATGGCTTCAGGAGAGTGACAGGACACAGGGGCAACAGCCACTTTTAGAACCATCAGATCTCATGAGAACTCATGCATCACAGCCCCCATGATCCAGTCACCTCCCATCAGGTCCCTCCTTTGACACCTGAGGACAACAATTTTGGATGAGATTTGGGTGAGGACATAGAGCTAAACCGTATCAATCCTCTCTAATTGTATTTTTGTACCCACTGACTATCCTCCTTTCCTTCCTACCACTACCCTTCCCAGCCTCTGGTACATTTTCTCTATACCTAATCTGTTGAGAGTTTTTATTATGAAAGAGTAGTTAAATTTGTCAAATGCCTTTTCTGCATTTGTTGACATGATTATAGTTTATTCCTTTCATTCTGCTAATGGGTTATGTCACATTAATTTGCATATGTTGAACCATTCTTGCATCCAAGGGAAAAATCTCACTTGATTATGGTGAATAACCCTTTCAATGTGCTATTGAATTTAGTTCATTAGTATTTTGTTGAGGATTTTTCCATTTAGTGTTCATCAGAGATAGTGGCCTGTAATTTTTATAAATAGTGTCTTTATCTGGCTTTGGTATCAGGGTAATAATGGTGGCCTTGTAAAATGAGTTTTAAGCTTCCTCTTCTCTTCACTTGGAAAGAGTTTCAAAAGGATTGGTATTAGTTGCAATCTAAGTGTTTGGTAGAATTTAGCAGTGAAGACATCATGTCCTGGGCTTTTCCTTGATAGGAGACTTTTTATAACCAATTCTATCACTTTATTCATTATTGGCCTGTTCAGATTTTCTGTTTTCCCAGGATTCAGTGTTGGTAGCTTGTATGTGTCCATGAATTTATCCATTTCTTCTAGGTTTTCAATTTGTTGTTGTATAATTGTTCAAGTAATAGCTTATGATCCTTTGTATTTTTATAGTATTTCTGAGTTTTAATGTCTCTTCTTTTGTTTCTGGTATTATTTATATATTTGAGACTTTTCTCTTTTTTCTTAGTTAAGGTAAAGATTGTAAATTTTATTTTTTAAAAAAAACAACTCTAAGTTTCACTATCTTTTCTATTTTTTCCTACTCTCTATTTCATTCATTTTGCTATTAACTTTGTTATTCCCTCCATCCTACTAATTTTGTGCTTAATTTGTTTTTCTTTTTCCATTTCCTTGAGGTGTAATATCAGATTATTTGATATCTTTCTTCTTTATCGATATAGGCATTTATTGCTATACATTTTCCTCTTAGAACTGCTTTTGCTGCAATCCATAAGTTTTGATACATTGCATGCCCGTTTGTGTTTGTCTTAAGATGTTTTAAATTACTATTTTAATTTATATTTTGATCCTTTGGTAACATATTCAGGAGAGTGTTGTTTAATTTTTATGCATTTGTGATTTTTTCAAAATTCTACCTATTATTAATTTCTGGATTCATACCATTGTGCTCAGAAAAGATAGTTTATATAATTTCAATATTTTAAAATTTATAAAAACGTACTTTTTGGTCTAGCATAAGATCTATCCTGGATAATGTTTCACGTGTGTCCATGTGTGCTTCGAAAGAATATGTATTTTGCTGCTGTTGGATGAAATGTTCTGCATATATGTCTGTTAGTTTCATTTGGTTTAAAGAGTGGTTCAAATTCAATGTTGCTTTACTGATTTTCTGTCTGGATAATCTGTCCACTGTTGACAGTGGCATATTAAAATCCTCTACTATTATTACCTTGCACTCTATCTCTGACTTCAGATTTATTTATATTTGCTTTATATATTAAGTTGTTCCCATGTTGAATGCATATATATATTACAACACGGGAATGCAACATCCCATGTTGAATGCATATATATATATTTATTATATCGTTTCAATTTATTGATCACCTTATCATTACATAATGACTTTCTTTGTCTCATTTTATAGTTTTTTTACCTAAGTTCTATTTTATCTAAGTATAGCTATCCCCACTCTTTTAGCCTCCATTTTCATTGAATATATTTTTCCATTCTTTACTTTCAGTCTATTGGAGTCTTTGTGGCAAACTGAGATTCTTATGGACAGCATATAGTTGGTCTTGCTTTTTTATCCATTCAGCTACTCTATCTTTTGATTAAAGAATTTAATCCATTTATATTTTAGGTAATTATTGATAGGTAGGAGCTTACTACTGTCATTTTGTTAATTGTTTTCTGATTGTTTGGTGTATCCTTTGTTCCTTTCTTTCTCTCTTGCTGGCTGACTTTATTTATTTATTTATTTAGGAATGGGTTCTTGCTCTGTTGCCCAGGCTGGAGTGCAGTGACATAATTACATCTCACTACAGCCTTGAACTCCCAGACTTAGGTGATCTCGCCTCAGCCTCCTGAATAGCTGGGACTACAGGCGCATGTCACCATGCCAGGCTAAATTTTTTTATTTTTAAATATTTTGTAGAGATGACGAAAGACTACGGCTTTGGGCTTTGGAGAAGTAATGGCACTGGTGCCTGGGGCATAGACACCTCTGCTGTCATCTTGGCGACAGAATTCAATGCATGGATGCTCACGAAGCAGCAGGGGAGCCAAGAATGGAAGCACAGGTATAGAAAAGTTAGAGTAGCTTCAGGGTTGGTGCAGGGCCTAGCTCTCCATGACAGCTCAGCTGGTGCCCAAGGCACAAGCATTCCTGCTGCCACATTGGTAGCAGTATGCGAGACACAGATGCTTGTGATGTAGCCAGGGAGCTAAGAATGGGAACACATGAGTGCACAAAGTCAGAGAAACTGTAGGATCAGGGTGAGGTCTAGCTTTCTATGGTAACTAAAACAGTTCCTGGAGTATGGGAATGCACAACGAGAGCTTGGCTCTGGGGTTTGGAGTGCAAACTATCTTACTGTGGTGGTGACTCCAATGTCTTAGACGTGAGCAGCCCTAATGCAGCTACAGAGCCTGAGTCTGAAGTGTGGGCACTCATGAAGTGGTCACAGCTCCAGCGTTGGGGCTTACATAGGGTTGTGTCAGGTGGTGGTTTCTTTCCCAAAGTGAAGGGAGGTATGTGGAGCCCCATCTCTCTCTCTCTCTCTAGGGTCTCTCAGCAGGAATGGCTGTTGGTTATCTCAGTGGCAAGAGATGATGGTGTCATCTGCGGAGCAGACCACTGGGAACTACAGATAGCCTCCAAGTCTCTAATTTCTATGCACACAAAAGGTGAACAAACATAGGTTATGATTATGTTAATCAAGATGATATTAATGTAAACTTCTTACAAAGTACCCAAGTGATGTTTGTCATGAAAAAAAATCTTAGCAAAGAGAAGGACATCTGCTTTAAACCTATGCTTGATATGTTTCTGGAGTGATCAAGTAGTTTGTAGCATAGCCAAGAGAAGAATGGGCATACACGTGGTATTAATTCTTTTTCTTTGGTTTGTAAGACTGAATAAATGGACACAACGAAAATACAATCTAATATACAGGATGTGCATGAGGCTGTATTTGGTACAAATATATATATTTACAACACTTATTTGGGCTACTTTGTTAGAACTGAAAAAAAAAGTTAACCCACAAACAAATACCAGTATTAAGTCTCATCACAATTGCTTTTGATTATGAGTTAACTTTTAAAAGTTAGCTAAACACATCCACGCACTCCATTCTTCCCAATAATTTATTAACAAGCACTCTTGATCTAGGTTCAGTATACCTTTAGCAGTGAAATCAATTTAGTTCCAATGACAAAAGTGATTATTTTATAATTCCCTGGATACATTAAGTGTACACAAAAGTCACACGTGCCTGTCCTACTGGAGAGCTCTGGCTCACATGTGGTGTCAGATATGTCCATTAGAGCCTTAGCTTGGTTTTACTCATTTTGGAGTCCTTAGGAATGAGTCCTATCCTCCATTCCCATCCTAAGGCCTTCATGCAGTGTGGGTCACTATCGTCCTCTCTGATGGTATTTTTGTTGAGGTAGATCAGATTTGTGTCGAGCCCTTAAAACAGCAGCCTGTGTTTCTGTATCCCATACAATATTGTCACGTCTAGGCATCCTCAGCTCAATCAAATGACTTCCACAAATGTAGTTTATAAGGAATATAAAATATCAACATGGGGAGGAAGACACCTGCATTTTAAGTGCCTCTACTTGTTAATTTAATTGGTGCTTTGAGATATATGCTTAAAACACATGGAGTTCATCACTACTCTCAGTGCTAGCGTAATCTCCATCAAATGTATATTTAATAAACAAATCAATAATCTTAAATAAAAAATTAATAGTTCTTTACAACAATTTGTATTGTATCTCTCAGCTGTATTCTGTTTTACCATCTGTCACAACCAATTTAATTTCAAAAGTTAAAACTAAACTTTGGAATTATGAATAAAAGGGATACAAAATTACTATACTTTTTCCCCACTAATAAGGAATAGAAAGGCCCAAAAGGAATATATTTTCCATTTTCATCTTCAATATGAAATTTTTTTATTTCATTCATAAAAATATCTTCTTTTTTTCATAAAACCTAGAAAATCAGGGCGGAGCAAGATGGCCGAATAGGAACCGCTCCAGTCTC
>NW_016827933.1:0-782 GCF_001698545.2 Rhinopithecus bieti
AGAAAGAAAAAGAAAGAAAGAAAGAAAGAAAGAAAGAAAGAAAGAAGGAAGAAAGAATGAGAAGGAAGGAGGGAGGGAGAGTGGGAGGAAAAATAAAGAAAAAGAAAAGGAAGGAAGGAAGGAAAGAGGAAGAAAGAAAGGAGGGCAGGAGGAAGGAAGGAAGGGAAAGAAAGGAGAAAGGAAGGAAGGAAGGTTGAAATCAAGCCAGAGTCACGTTGACAATTCCTTGATTGGGACCCAGGTATGTCCCTTAGGAATGATTCGCTGTGGGGTAGGTCCCTCTGCCTGAGTCATTCTTGCATTTGTATGAGGAGTCATCTGTGATTGCAGCCAGTGAAGTCTGGGAGCCCAATGTCTTCTTTTCCTTCTTGTACCATAACTGATTTTTCTGTCTATATATACAATACTTTAAAACTCCCCAGTAATATGTGCCTATTTATAGTTATATCTATCAACAAAAATCACAATCCCTTTGTTTTCCAGACCTGCTATACCTTTGGATTACTCATGAGGATGTGGGAAAATGTCTTAAGATTCTTAGAGACTAATGTGAGATAGTACATACGGCATAATCTTACATCTTTCTGAAGTCTTAATAAAATGTCTCATAGACATACCTTTCATTTGTTTTTTGTTTTTTTTTTCCTTCTGAGACCACATTCTATTGACAGTGATCTGGGTATTTGCCATAATGCTGTTTCTTAATTTAACAATCTCTCGCTGCAAGGGACTGGAGAAGAGCATTGATTGTATTTTATTTATTTTATTTATTTATTTATTTA
>NW_016827934.1:0-2006 GCF_001698545.2 Rhinopithecus bieti
CTGACTTACACTATCTTCAATCTGGAACCGCGCCCTCTCTCAGATAATCATGCTGAATTCATTTCTACAAGTTAAGATAGTTCTTAAGTAACTAATCTCTAAAGTCTCTTCCAGTTCTAAATGTCAGTGACTCCACATGGAGCATATTTCTGTTATTCAATTATGAAAGTTCTAATACAGTACCATTAGGTTAAAAAGAGGCAGAAAAGGCGGGGCACAGTGGCTCACGCCTGTAATCTTAGCATTTTGGGAGGCTGAGGTGAATCACTTGAGCCCAGGAGTTCAACACCAGCCTGGGCAACATAGGGAGACTCTGTCTCTACAAAAAATTTAAAAACTAATTACCTGGGCAAAGTGGCACATGCCTGTAGTCCCAGCTACTGGGAAGGCTGAAGTGAGAGGATCGCTTGAGCCCAGGAGGTCAAAGCAGCACTGAGCTGTGATCACACCACTATACTCCAGCCTAGGCAACAGAGTGAGATCCTTTCCCCACCCACGCCCCCAAGAAAGAGACAGAAAAAGGGATAAATATTTTCAATGAATTAAACAGAATTCAACTCTGGTAATTTAGGGCTGTTACATTATGAAATCTAGAATATATAAAAAGAGAGGGAGACACTGCATTAATTTCAAGGACTGTTCATATTCTTTTTCTTTTTTTTTTTTTGAGACAAAGTCTCACTCTGTCACCGAGGCTGGAGTGCACTGGCACGATCTCGGCTCACTGCAATCTCCACCTCCCGGGTACAAGCAATTCTCCCACCTCAGCCTCCTGAGTAGCTACGACTACAGGCATGTGCCACCATGCCCAGCTAATTTTTGTAATCTTAGTAGAGATGGGATATTGCCACGTTGGCCAGGCTGGTCTCAAACTCCTGGCCTCAAGTGATCCACCCACCTCGGCCTCCCAAACTGCTGGGATTACAAGTGTGAGGTACCATGCCTAGCCTGTTCATATTCTTTAAGACTTGTTTCTTTTCACAAAAACTGGCCATCAACTATGATGCCGAAAAGTCACACAATGAAAGTCATACCACTTTCCTGCCAATTTGTCCCTCCTCTGTTAGCCAGTAAATAAACTTGACACATTCTTGTATTTTCAATCTTCTTCTATATCCTGCTAATAAAAGTAAAATTATCTTTGAACTAATCTTTCTTCCTCCATAAATTAAATATTCTTCCATTTGATAATAATTACATTGAAAATCACCCCACATTGTCATGTCTAAGTGGATGACTCATCACACTTCTCTGGTTACAATTTGCCTTTGGGTAATGACAAAGTTAAATATACATAAGGGCACCAAATCACAAACTTTGCACTTGTAATAATTAAGATAGTACAGCACTGGAACAAGAATAAACTAGTGAAACAGAGTCCATAAAGAAACTGCGTATTTATACACACTTGATTTATAAGCAAAGCAGCAGTGCAGAAAACAAGAGTTTTCCAGAAAATGGTGCTAGGTCAAGTGTATACACAATGGGGGCAAAAATAAATGCTGAGACCTACTTCACACCGTATCAAACATAAAGTCCAAGGTTTTCTATGATTTTAAATCTAAAATTGTAAAACAAAGACTTGATAGTGACTACATACAAATTAAAATCTTAAAAATAAAAAACTCTCTTAATTAAAAAACGCTAAAATGTTTTGTACAACCAAAAAAATCATAAATATGATTTTAAAACATAAAAAAATGGGAAAGTATATTTGCAATATCTCACAAATAAATGGTTAAGGTCCCTAATACATACAGAATGCTTTAAAATTGAGGGGAAAAAGACCAAAAAAAGACAGAAAAATGAGCAAAATGAATGAATCACACAATCAATTTACAGACAGAGAGAGAGAGAGAAAATGATGATCAACCTAACTCATAATGAGAGAAATGCAAATTAAGCAGCACTTGTCACTTAACAGACTGGTAAACACGCTCTTTTGGGAAGAATATGGAGAAACAGGCACTCTCCTTAGTAGCTGATGGGATGCACCTTGACACATT
>NW_016827935.1:0-1457 GCF_001698545.2 Rhinopithecus bieti
CGGAGTTTAACTCTTGTTACCCAGGCTGGAGAACAGTGATGCAATCTTGGCTCACCGTGACCTCCACCTCCTGGGTTCAAGCAATTCTCCTGCCTCAGCCTCCTGAGTAGCTGGGATTATAGGCATGCGCCACCATGCCCAGCTAATTTTGTATTTTTAGTAGAGAGGTTTAGGTTTCTCCATGTTGGTCAGGTTGGTCTCAAACTCCCGACCTCAGGTGATCCGCCCGCCTTGGCCTCCCAAGTTGCTGGGATTACAGGATTGAGCCACCGCGCCCAGCCTTTTTTTTTTTTTTTTTTTTTTCCCTCTTTGAGATGGAGTTTCACTCTCTCGCACAGGCTGGGGTGCATTGGCATGATCTTGTGTCACTGCAACCTCTGACCTCTGCCTCCTGGGGTCAAGCAATCCTGCTGCCTCAGTCTCCTGAGTAGCTGGGATTACAGGCACCCGCAACCACGCCCAGCTAATTTTTGTATTTTCTGTAGAGACGGAGTTTCACCGTGTTAGCTAGGCTGGTCTCCACCTCTTGACCTCGTGATCCGCCCACCTCAGCTTCCCAAAGTACTGGGATTATAGGCATGAGCCACCACGCCCGGCCTGCCATGACTTTTAATGGCATTAATTACATTAATTATGTTAACTAAAAGTAATGGCAGAAACCACAATTACTTTTGCAATAAAATTAGAAATGGAAACTGTTATGCTATTTTCCTTTCCTTTCCTTTCCCTTTCCCTTTCCCTTTCCCTCCCTTTCCCTCCCCTCCCCTCCCCTTCCTTTCCTTTCCTTTCAGACAGAATCTTGTCCTGTTGCCCAGGCTGGAGTGTAGTGGTGCAATCATAGCTTACTGCAGTCTTGACCTCCTGGGCTCAAGCAATCCTCTCACCTCAGCCTCCAGTGTAGCTGAGACTACAGGTATGCACCACCACACCCAGCTAATTTTTTATTTTTTGTAGAAATGGGGGTCTCACTATGTTTCCCAGGCTGGTCTCAAACTGGGCTCCAAAGATCCTCCTGCCTCAGGCCCCCAAAGTGTTGGAATTACAGGAGTAAGCCACTGCACCAGCCCCTGGCATTCTTTTGGTTTTAGCTTTTTTTAAAATTTATTTTTTATTTTTATTTATTATTATGTTATTATTATTATTATTTAGAGAAACATTTCAGTTGGGTGCGGTGGTTCATGCCAGTAATCCCAACACTTTGGAGTCTGAGGTGGGTGGATCACTTGATGTCAGGAGTTCGAGACCAGCCTGGCCAACATGGTGAAACCCTGTTTCTACTAAAATACAAAACTAGCCAGGTGTGGTGGTGGGTGCCTGTAATCCCAGCTACTCGGGAGGCTGAGGCAGAAGAATCGCTTGAAGCCAGAGGCAGAGGTTGCAGTGAGCTGAGTTTGTGCCACTGCATTTTAGCCTGGGCGACAGAGTGAGACTCTCTCAAAACAAAAACAAAAACAAAA
>NW_016827935.1:4882-8420 GCF_001698545.2 Rhinopithecus bieti
CCCACCCCCCACCTCAACAAAACATTTAAAAATTTGCTGGACATGGTGGCTGCGCCTGTGGTGGTTGGAGCGCAGTGGTGTGATCTCGGCTCACTGCAGCCTCCGCATTCAAGCAATGCTCCTGCCTCAGCCTCCTGAGTAGCTGGGATTACAGGCACCTGACACCATGCCTGGCTAATTGTATTTTTAGTAGAAACCAGGTTTCACCATGTTGGCTAGGCTGGTCTCTAACTCCCGACCTCAGGTCATCTGCCACTCAGGAGGCTGAGTAGGAGGATCCCTTGAGCCCAAGAGGTCGAGGATGCAGTGAGCCATGTTTGCATGACTGCACACCAGCCTGGACAACAGAATGAGACCATGTCTCAAAAACAAACAAACCAATACAAACAACAACAACAACTTTTCCTTTGGCAAATTGCCTTGGGAAGATCCTCATATTTTTATTTTCTTTGACAGGAAAAAGCAATATATAGAAAGTGCTTAGCTTAGCACTTTGTACATTACAGCTCCCCGTCTGAGTTTGCCCTTGTCATTTGGTAAGTTTCAGACTTGACTGCAGGCTTTCCTTAAACTGAACTCCCAGAAGCGGGGTTACTGGGTCCAAGGGGATGCCTATGTCCCAGGCTCTCACTTCCCCTGAAGAATTCAGAATTTGGCCAGGAGTGGTGGCTCACACCTATAATCCCAGCACTTTGGGAGGCCATGGCGGGTGGATCATCTGAGGTCAGGGGTTCGAGACCAGCCTGGCCAAAATGCTGAAACCCTGTCTCCACTAAAAATAGAAAACTAGATGGACTTCCTGGCAGGCACCTGTAATCCCAGCTACTTGGGAGGCTGAGGCAGCAGAATTGCTTGAACCCGGGAGGCGGAGGTTGCAGCGAGCTGAGATCGCACCATTGCACTCCAGCCTGGATGACAGAGCAAGACTTGTGATACCCTATCTTGTTTTAACCTGAGTGACTGTCTCCTAGCAGAGAGCCGGACAGACTCCATTTTAGTTTCTTCACTTGTAACCCCTTTCACCTCCCTCCAGGCATAGCTAGTGTAAAACTGACTCAAAGCACGTCCAGGAATGCACCTGCTGATAAGATACTGAGGCAAGCTGCACAGCAGCTCCTGGGGACGTGCTCGGCGGATGGCACCCAAAACCCCTACATTTATCTCTTTGTGATAGTTTAAGCCCTTGCACCTGGAACTGTTTATTTTTTGTAACTGCATTTGTAACCAATTCATTTTTTAACTTCTTGCCAGTTCTGCTTCTGTAAAAATTGCTTCAGCTAAAATCCCCTCCCCTATTTAGACCACAGTATAAAACAAAACTAGCCCCTTCCTCGGGGCCGAGAGAATTTTGGGTGTTAGCTGCCTCTCGGTCGCTGGCTCATAAAGGACTCTTTAATTTGTCTCAAAGTGTGGTGTTTCTCTATAACTCGGTTGGTCACAACACTCTGTCTCAAAAAGAAAAAAAAAAAAAAAGAATTCAGAATTCACCTGTCCCCTGCTGCTGCAGTGAACGGTGAGTGGCACTCCTCTCTCACACCTATCACAGGCATTCTTCTTTTCTTTCAGATCCTTCCCTGGCGCCGGGTCTAAGAGGACCTGGTTCTTAGGCAGCATCTGTGTCTCTGTTTTGTAAGACACACAAGAGTGTCCTTAACCCACTGCAGGTATTTCCCCAGGTCCATGGTCAATCAACACCACCTTTCAGTCTCCAGCCTCTTAACCAGCCCAGGGCTGTGTGTTGTTCATAGTATTAATATGTTTTTGGCTGGGCTCAGTGGCTCATGCCTGTAATCCTGGCACTATGGGAGGCCAAGGCAGGTAGATCACTTGAGGTCAGGAGTTCAAGACCAGCCTGGCCAACATAGTAAAACCCTGTCTCTACTCAAAATACAAATATGAGCCGGGTGTGGTGGTGCGTGCCTATGATCCTAGCTACTTGGGAGGCTGAGGCAGGAGAATGGCTTGAACCTCGGAGGCAGAGGCTGCAATGAGCTGAGATCATGCCACTGCACTCCAGCCTGGGCAAGAGAGTGAGACTCCGTCTCTAAACAAAGAAATAAAGTATTAATATGTTCCCCTTGATCAGTGGGGTGGTTCACCCTTGTAATCCCAGCACTTTGGGAGGCAGAGGCTGGCAAATCGCTTGAGTCCAGCAGTTCGAGACCAGCCTGGTTGACCTAGCAAAACTCTGTCTGTACTAAAAATACAAACATTAACTGGGCGTGGTGGTGCGAGCCTGTAATCCCAGCGGAGGCTGAGACAGGAGAATCCTTTGACCATGGGAGGCAGAGGTTGCAGTGAGCGGAGATCACACCATTGCACTCCAGCCTGGGCAACAAGAGTGAAACTCTGTTTCAAAAAACAAAAACAAAACAAAAAAACCCTCACAATCTTCCTGCACCCACCAACTGATGAAACCACCACTGCAAAAATTATATCAGTGAGAACATTAGAACAGTAAGCTAAGTTAACCCAAACCCCACCTTACTTTTCCCTTAATTATTCCTGGGCTATTGGGCCAAGCTAACTTTGTAAGACATTTAGGCTATGGTTTAAATAATAGGCCTTGCCAAAACCTCAACCACTTTTTCTTTCTTTCTTTTTTTTTTTTTTTTGAGACGGAGTCTCGCTCTGTCGCCCAGGCTGGAGTGCAGTGGCCGGATCTCAGCTCACTGCAAGCTCCGCCTCCCGGGCTCACGCCATTCTCCTGCCTCAGCCTCCCGAGTAGCTGGGACTACAGGCGCCTGCCACCTCACCCGGCTAGTTTTTTGTAGTTTTTAGTAGAGACAGGGTTTCACCGTGTTAGCCAGGATGGTCTTGATCTCCTGCCCTCGTGATCCGCTCCTCCCGGCCCCCCAAAGTGCTGGGGTTACGGGCTTGAGCCGCCGCGCCCGGCCATCTTTTTTTTTTTTTTTTTGAGACAGAGTCTTGCTCTGTCGCCCAGGCCGGAGTGCAGTGGTGTGATCTGGGCTCATCGCAACCTCTGCCTCTGGGTTGAAGCAATTCTCCTGCCTCAACCTCCTGAGTATCTGGGATTACATGTGAATGCCACCACACCTGGCTAATTTTTGTATTTTTAGTAGAGACAGGGTTTCACCATGTTGGTTAGGCTGGTCTTGAACTCCTGACCTCATGATCCACCCACCTCGGCCTCCCAAAGTGCTGGGATTACAGGCTTGAGCCACTGTGCCCAACCTACTTTTTTTTTTTTTCTTCCTTGAGACAGAGTCTCATTGTGTCACCCAGGCTGGAGCTTAGAGGCACCATTTCTGCTCACTGAAACCTCCACCTCCGAGGCCCAAGGGATTCTTCTGTCTCATCCTCCGGAGTAGCTGGGATTACAGGCACCTGCCATCACGCCCGGCTAATTTTTTTGTATTTTTAGTAGAGATAGGGTTTCACCATGTGGGCCAGGCTGGTCTCCAACTCCTGACCTCAAGTGATCCGTCCACCTCGGCCTCCCAAAGTGCTGGGGTAACAGGTGTGAGCCACTGTGCCTGGCCCCAACCACCTTTTTTTTTGTTCTTTGTTTCTTTTT
>NW_016827936.1:0-679 GCF_001698545.2 Rhinopithecus bieti
ATTGGTTTTTTACGCAGTTATTTTAGAATGCTAGTTACCATGCATTATTATTTTGGGATTCTCAAAGCAGAAAACACACTTACACTAGTAAGTAAAACCAAATAGCAAGTCATTATAAATTCATGGAATTAATTAAACTAATATTGTTTCTGGCTTTTATTATTTAAAATGTGTACTGCTGATATTATCAGACATTTGACATGTAATGTCTACCTGCACAAAGAAACAACAGTTAGTACACTCCTATTGAATGAATCCCAGTCTTCAAATTTGATTCTGTGCAGTGAAATGTTTTGTGAAAATGAAAAACTGACACACCAAACACATGTGATTTCGAATTTCGGCATCCATTTGTAGAAGCAGATTTTTGAACCAAAGCCTTCACAGTTCTTCTCTTTTTCAATGATTCAGCATTACAACCTATGTGCTGAAATTGAAATCAGAGCTTTTTGTCAATTCCAACAGAAACCAGTTTGTACTCTAGTAATTCCTGTTCCTCCCTTGACATCCACAAAGAAATCACTTGATTGAAAGGGATCTCTACACAGTGAAGCATCAAACTAATAAGCTGCATTTTCTTATGATCTACAGTTCACTATTTTATTGCAGTAACCATAAGATTGGAAAAAAATAGCAGGATAAATGACTATGTGGTCTAACTTATTTTCTTAGTTTTACC
>NW_016827936.1:5199-7631 GCF_001698545.2 Rhinopithecus bieti
AAAACCCAAACTCTAATCATAACATTCATCTTTAGCCCAACCCTAACCCTACACCTAACACTAAGCCCCAACCCTAAGACTAACTACTCACATTAATTCTAACCCTAATGTGTTACCCCAGTCTGTACCCAAATGCTCACCCTAATACTACTTCTATCTAATAATTGTAACCCTAACTGCAATCATAATACTCAACATCACCTTAACACCTTAATCTAAATGTAAACACTAACCATGACTATAACCCTAAAACATAACCTACTGCTACCCTAACCCTAACAATAACATTAAACAATCACTCTAAATTTAATGATAATTCTAACACCGTGTCCTATCTATAACATCAAGAGAACCACAGCCACAAGCCCAATGAAAACATGAACACTAACACTAAATGTCAACCCTAACACTAACACCTAACACTAGTTCTATGTCCTAAAGATAAATCTAACCCTGAATTTTAACCCATACCCTCTAACCCTACCCCAAACCTTACTCTATTGGATAGCCTAAATATAATCATTACCCTAAACACTAACCCTAACACTTAACCCTAAATCCAACCTTGAAACCCTAACACAAAGCCAATCTTTTCTTTTAAAAGTAATCCTAACGCTAACAATAAAACACTGAAATCAAAACCTAAGCATGAGCTGAAGACATAACCCTAAATATGACACTAATCCTCACTGTAAACTGAGAACCACTGAATTTTAACATTAAAAGTAACCTAACTCTAAACCCATCCCTAAAATAAGCCAACACCATAATTCTAAACATAAAGCCTAAAACCTAAACATAATTCCAATCTTCAATCATAAACTATAATCATAACCCACAGTCCTAACCGTAAGCCAAAACCATAACCCTAAATGCTAAACAGAACCTTAGTCCCTAACAGTCAAAATGCTACAAACGCTAAATACCTAACCCTAATCCTAAACCCTAATTCTAGCCACAACCTATCCCTAATCCCTACCACAAATCCTACACCTAATTTCAACCCTAACACCGACCCCAATTATAAGCCCGAATGGTAAGCCTAACTCTAGCTCTAATATCAACCCGAAATGTACACCCTAACAGTAAGTCTAGACCTAATCTTTACCACTAATCTTAAAGCTTTTAGCCGTAACCCTCCCCTACATGAACACCAACCTCAAACGTAAACATGAACTTTAACTTACACTAAACAGAGAATCCTAACCGAAATCTTAACCCTAATTATAAAACTAACCCTAAACAATATCCTAAGCATTGGCCAAACCAGAAACCTTAACTCTAACACAAACACCTAATCCCAAGCCTTACTCTAACGTTAACCCTAACACTAACCCTAATCCTAATTTTAGCCAAACACTTTAACTATCATCCTAACCCTAACTGAAACATAACCAGCAACCTATGTAAAACCCTAACCTAACACTAAACCCTAACCCTAAATTTTTAACAGTAAACCGAATATGACCCTAACAATAAACATAACACTTACCTGAATTTTAACCTTCATCCTGAATCCTAAACCTAACCCTAAAGCAAACCCTAATGAGAATCCTTACCTTACCACACAAACTTAACCCTAATTCTATCTATGAATCCCTAAATCACAAAAACACTGAAGGTTACTTTAACTGCATCCCATAACTTTAAAACTCACACTAAACACTAACCCTAATACCCTTTCCCTAACAGCAAAACTAACGTAATTCTAATGTAGTCTTAACTTTGGCAACCTAAAAATAACTCTTACCCTAAATACAGAACCTAATCATAACCTAACCCCAAATCGTAAATGTTAACCCTTAACACTAACCCTAGTCCTAAAGCAAAACCTGTAATACTAATTAAACCCAAATGTTAAACCTAAACCCAATCTTACCCCGACTCCAGAAAAACCTTAATACTAACACTAACCACAAATGCGAACCCTTAACCTTAACACTAAACAAAACCCTAACACTAAACCGTAACCCTAATCCGAAACTCTAAACCCAACCCAAAGTGTGACCCTAACTGTGACCATTAACCGCAACCTCAACAAAAACCCCACAATATCAGTCACACTAAGCTTAAATCGAAATCCCTAACCGTATGCCCAGCACTGACACTGACATCTATCCACAAATGCTCTACACTAACCTTAACAACAATCCTAAACCCTAACCCTGAACCCCAAACCCTAACCCTAAGCATAAGCCTAAGCCCTATCCTAATGCTACACACTAATTCAAACACTAAAACCTAACACCAATGCTCTAACCCTTACCTTCATGATAACCCTTAACACTAACCCTAACACTGGTCATGACCCCAATTCCTCACCTCTAACTCTAAGCCTATCTTTTTGCCCTAAACCTAAGTATAACCCAACCCCAAACCTAACCTCTACCTCTGATTATGACCCTAACCCTAAACTCAACCAAACCCTAACC
>NW_016827936.1:10886-12867 GCF_001698545.2 Rhinopithecus bieti
AAAAAAAAAAAAAAAAAAAAAAAAACAAATCAACAGACTGAGTGTGGTGGCTCAAACCTGTAATTCCAGTATTTTGGAAGGCCAAATTGGAAGAATGGCTCAAGCCAAAGTGTTTGAAGCTACAGTGAGCTAGGATTGCACAAACAAATGACCACCTGGGCAACAGAATAAGACCCTGTCTCAAAAAGCAACAACAAAAAAATCAAGGATCATCATGTTTTCAAGATGAAATTTAACCAAGGTGCAAGAATTAGACAATAAAAATTACAAAATACTGCTGAAACAAATTCCACACACGATAAATAAATGCAAAGACAATCAACGTTTCTGGATTAGAAGATGATGTTTTATGTGACAATAGTACACAAAGCAATCTACAAATTCATTTTGATTCCTATGAAAATACCAAAGTCCTTTCAGTAGAAATGTGTGAGCCAATTCTAAAATTCACATACATTTCAAGGGATCCTGAATAGCCAAAATGCTCTTGACAACAAAAACCAACTTGGAGGCTCACATTTCTCAATTTCCAATATTACTGCTAAGTAGCAGTAATCATAACGGCATAATACTGGCATAAGAACACACGCACAGGTCAATGGAACTGAATGTGAAATCCAACAATACCTATATGGTCAAATGATTTTTGACATGTAGCCAACATCAGTGAATTCGACAAATGCTCTTACACAACCGACTGCCACATTCAGACAAAGAAATTGTACTCTTCGGTCACAACAGAAAAGAAAATTAACTCATAATGACTCAAAGCGTATATATGAGAGGTAAAAACATAAACTCTAGAAGAAAACATAGAGACAAATCTTCAAAAGCTTGGATTTAGCAGTGGTTTCTTAGATATGATACTAAAAGCACATGCAAGTAAAGAAAGAATTTTCTCAAAATTAAAAGTTTTTTGTGTATCAAAAGACACTATCAAGGAAGTGAAAGGATGTTACAAAAGGAAGGTTTGCCTATCATGGATGTAACAACAGTCTGTTCTCCACAATGTATGAAGAACTTACATACCTCAGCAACAACAAACAAACAAACAAACAAAAAACAACCAATAATCCAATTACAAAATGGAGAAATACTTGAGCACACATTTCACCGGGAACATAAGCATATGGAAAAGGAGCACATAAAAAGATGAACAGTAAAACATATGTTTGACTCCGTCAAGTGTTTCATACATTAGCTTTTCTCATAGTCCTGTGATTCTGTGGGGTAAAATTAGTCCCGTCCAGGTCCACCTGAGGAGCAGGTAAAGTAACAATACTGCTGGGAGCAAGTTTCCTTAGATGAGAAAATAAAACATCTGGCAGGAAAAAGAAAGTCGTTAAGTTAAAGGTGTACATGGATACACAATTGCCCCATTCCAGTGCCAAAACTGTGACATAATTACATATCCTCACAGCATTTCAATATTTCAATATTAATAATTCACCTGCTTACACATCTAAGCTTACTTTATTCCATTTACACTGTACACTTAAGGAGATTTACAAATATTTATATAAATTGTCATAATGTGTGCTGGGACTTTCATGTCAGTTAAATGTACTGATGGATTACATAAAATTTAAACCTAACATAACCTGTATTGTGTATCCATATTTAAATAACAAGTATTAAAACCTAACATAACTGGGAACTACTAACACACGGGGAAGATAGCAAGGTAACAGATTGTCTATTAAATTCTCACTTAATTTCAATACTTATTTGTGTTATCTGTCTTCAGCACTGAGATTTCTTTCCTTACGAATTATCTCAAACATGGAATTTATTTCATTAATTGTTATTTCCTTGATTTAAAAATTGAGAGTGATCTTCTCAATTATCTAACAAATGAGGAATTTCTTTTTGTCTTTAGAAACAGCAATTACTAGCTTTTCTACAGTTAGAGAGCACAAACACTGACTTGAAAGCCTTAGCTGGAGAAAGCCTTGGAAAATGAGATCAGGGTGAGCACGGA
>NW_016827937.1:0-1246 GCF_001698545.2 Rhinopithecus bieti
AAAGTGACATTTGGACCAGACTTTGAATGACAGGCCAAATTTGGAAAGTATATTACGTTCCTTTGACTCCTTGGGATCATAGAATCTTTGATCTGGAAGGAATCTCAAAGGTCATCTTGTTTAATTCTCCACTTGGTTCTGGAGGAGGCCTCTATCTCTAATTAATGGAAACTGAGGATTCTCCTTATTGGCTGCATTTTAAAACAGATTTTGCTCCCACTGATAGGTGGTAAAAAGGAAATATCTGGATTGGGAGGGAAAACTTCTGCTTTTAGGCAGTAGCCTGCATTGAGGGATGTCCAAATCACCTTGTCTTTATTTGCACATCCATACACAATGGAGGCCATGTAGCTGTTAAGATGAATGGGGTAGAACGAAAAAACAATAACTAAAATGTAAGCTAAGCAAAACAAACAACAAAGCAGAGATATCTCTGTATATACACATGTATGTACATGTGTGTGCTTATATACGCTTGAGATTTTCCTGTAAGGATATGCTTATGGGGAGAGAAATTGAAGGAGCAAGTGACTCATTTTTCCACATAAGCCTTTTGCATTGTTTAAGTGTATTACTATATACATATTATTTTTAATGAAAATTTTCTTAAATTGTACTTAAAAACACTTTTACCTGTTTTATATTTTAGTGCTCTGCCTTTAGATTTTGTGTAGAACCATAAAGATTATGTTGTCAGAGGTTTGACAAATAGTGAACGAGTCCAATTGCTTCATATGATAGAGGCAACAGGAACCTCAAGGGGCTTTCTCTGCCCAGACTTCTGTCTGGGAGAAAAGGCACCCACTTTCTCTAAGGTTTTTTATTCAAAGGAACATAACACCAATAGTGGAATTTAAGGCATCTGGGGGAAGGGGATATGTTTAGTAATCGTTCATTTGCAGGATCACTCAAATCCCAAAATGCCACCCAGTCATCATGTGAGGCTACCTTGAGATGAACACCCTAGTCCCCTACTGTCTTAGGAGTACAAATCTTACCTCCTTCATCCAGGTGGGCCATTCTACCTAAGAATATTCCTAACAGAACATTTCTGGTACTGGAGAGATGTTCATCAATATCTACTGCATAAACAGGACCATCATGGAACCTATAACTAGCTAAGAACAGCTATGTTTTAAAGATGATTATTTTTAAAAAGTTAGAAAAGCAAATATAAAAGCTAAGCCCTCACGAAAAAAGCTAAGCATAAAACACAAAAGAAAATCAGCTGTGATAAGAAGGACAA
>NW_016827938.1:0-11680 GCF_001698545.2 Rhinopithecus bieti
ATTCGAGCTTCCTGGCGGCTTTGTTTACCTACTTAGGCCTCAGCAATGGCAGATGCCCCTCTGCCAGCCTTGCTGCTGCCTTGCAGTTAGATCTCAGACTGCTGTGCTAGCAATGAGGGAGACTCCATGGGAGTGGGACCCTCTGGGCCAGATGTGGTATATAATCTCCTGGTGTGCCATTTGCTAAGACCCTTGGTAAAGCACAGTATTAGGGTGGGAGTTACCCAATTTTCCAGGTGTTGTGTGTCTCAGTTTCCTTTGGCTCTGAAAAGGAATTCCCTTCCCCCTTGTGCTTCCCAGGTGAGGCGATGCCTCGCCCTGCTTCAGCTCTCGCTGGTCGGGCTACACCCGCCAACCAGCGCCAACTGTCTGACACGCCCCAGTGACATGAACCCGTTACCTCAGTTGAAAATGCAGAAATCACCTGTCTTCTGTGTCACTTATGCTGGAAGCTGGAGGCTGGAGCTGTTTCTATTAGGCCATCTTGGGCGTGCCTCGAGAAATACTTCTTAAAAGAGTGTTCCTAACATAGGTTCTAGTCCCCATGAGGTTTGTGCATAAAAAGGACTCCGTAACCAAGCCATTCCATATCTTCCTCTTGGAGACTTAAAAGACATGCTCGTGTATTAAAGGCTATACAGCTTTCAAAATTTTTATCAAAGTCTTGCGGTTTGTAACTTTGACTTTAACCCAGTAGTAACCAAACTGGTCTTCCTACAGAGCCTTTATTTCGTAGCCTATATTCCATGGGCCTTGTGGCAGAACACGCAATGGGAAATGCAGCTTTACAGTGGACTCTTGGCTCCCCAGTAATAGTTCTGTTAACCCTTGTTCCTTCCAGGTGGGAATCTTGTGCAGGAAGTAAGAAAGAGAAAGTAACCCAAGCTATTTTAACAATAGGCCTCTCACTAAAACAACCTCCCTGAATAGTTGATAAACATTTTCCCTCTCTTAAGGGAAAATCATGCACAGAAACAAGCACATATAAATAATTTACCAAGCTGTAATATGCTATAAATAACAGCCCTGCTAAATAATGAATTAACCTAACTGCTGATTCATAGGTAAATGTCCCTTGTAAACAGCATTTTTATGGATTTTACAGCTTAGTTAATATCCACTCATATTTCATTAGGACACTTCAGGTAAAGTATTGGGGTAATAATCTGGTTATATTTGAAAGTGATATAGCACATATCAGGAGTCCAGGCAGAGTCTGGGGAGCTGCCAGGATCCTTTTCTCTTAGCCAGAGCATAAGGAGAGATTGTACTGGGCCTTACTTTTCTCTTCCTCCATAGTCTTGGTTTGCCCAGCTCCTCAGTGCAAGCCTGAGTTGCTGAGCAGGATGTGGCTCTGAAAGGAGGGTGTCCTCTCTGAGACAATGGGTAGGGATGGAAGGAGAGGTAGCTCTGGGCCAGGGGAAGAAAGGGAAACAGAAATCACTTTGGCTTACTCGACAGAGCCAGCTCTTCTGAGATTTTATGACACAGGTGTGCAGACTCTGGAGCTGAACTCTGGATATTTTCATCTTTACCACTTATTAACTTTCTGACTTGGGCAAGTCACTTATACTCTCTGTGGCTCAGTTCCCTCACTTGTTAACAGGGACAATAAAAGTACCTACTCCTAGGGTTATTAGGAAGATTAAATGAGTTTGTATTGTCAAGTGCTGGAACATTGCTTGGCACATAGCAAGTGCTTTTATTTATTTATTTTTTGAGATGGGGTCTGGCTCTGTCGCCCAGGCTTGAGTGCAGTGGTGAGATCTCAGCTCACAGCAACCTCTACTTCCCAGACTCAAGTGATCCTCCCACCTTTGCCTCCCAAGGAGCTGGGATTACAGGCGCATGCCACCACACTCAGCTAATTTTAGTATTTTTAGTAGAGATGGGGTTTTGCCATGTTACCCCGGCTGGTCTCAAACTCCTGGACGCAAGCGATCCTCCTACTTTGGCCTCCAAAGTGTTGGGATTATAGGCGTGAGCCACCACGCTCTGCCAGCAAATGCTTTTTGAGTACAGTATTAGCTGTTATATTTGTTAGAACTGGACTGTTTTAGATTCTTCATTTTGGCATTCTCCAGCTCTGGTGTTGGATTCTGAAAACCTAGACACTGGGGTTGGAGGGTCTGGGTGGGGAGGGGTCACTGGGATCACTCAGATGCCTCTTCTTGCCTTTAAAGAATGAAAATGGGGGCCAGGCACAGTGGCTCACGCCTGTAATCCCAGCACTTTGGGAGGCCAAGGTGGGCGGATCACGAGGTCAGGAGGTCAGGAGATTGAGACCATCCTGGCTAACACAGTGAAACCCCGTGTTACAAAAAATTAGCTGGGTGTGGTGGTGGGCGCCTGTAGTCCCAGCTACTCAGGAGGCTGAGGCAGGAGAATGGCGTGAACAGGGGAGGCGGAGCTTGCAGTGAGCCGAGATCGCGCCACTGCACTCCAGCCTGAGCGACAGAGAGAGACTCTGTCTCAAAAAAAAAAAAATATAATAATAATGAGAATGGGGAGCAGGAACTATGATTTCATTGGAGTGAGGAAAAACTGCTTTTGGTGATCTCTCAGTAACTATAAGTAAGAAATATTGTCTTATTTAAAAGGAATATTATCTATCTTTGTTAATGAGGGTTTTATGGTGGGGGGAGGTGGTGAGAATTATCAGTCAAATCACTTTGGAAAGGAGGAGCTCTGAATTTCATAATTAAACCCTAATTTGTTAATGGGAACTGATGCCAAAAAACAAGAGTGCTACTATTTCCTCCTTGCAGTGACAGCTGAAAGTCCTGGGCTGTGGAGGGTAGAAACAGGACATTCTCCGTGTTCCAGTTCACAGGGGTGGAGTTACAGTAAATATCTTGCCCAGTTTGCCATCACACTAACACTGTACACCCTACCATCAGCCTAATGACCATTCAATTCTGATTGAATGGAAGAGCAGCTCTGGCCCTTGATCCAACTTGTGGTTGATTACAGTGCTCATTCCCCATTACCCCAAATATTCCTATCAATGACCAGAGTGAGCATTCACGCTTATGCACCATCATAGATATAACTCATGCCAGTGGTTCTCGATAGCAGCCATCTGAAGCTCCTTTTGCCCACAGCTCCCTGGATAGCTCCGTCATTCCCTGCATGCTAGTCTTGTGGTTTGGTCTTCAGCCTGCTGTCTGTCCTTTCTCATATGTTGCATGGGCTTTCTCTGATGCCTACATGCAAAATCTCTTTTCCATTCTTCCTTTCTCTGGCCCCTGAGTTCAGAAATCTCTAGGGATCATTATCAGTCCTCTGGCTGCCCCTCTCCTACCTACCTCCATCTACCCTAGCTTTAGGACAGACCTATGGCGATGCCCAACTTTCTGCATTTTGAAATAGGGGTGATTGCTTTCATTTGGGCTCTATCTAGGGTCTTTCATCTGTCTGTTTTGGACAAAGACAATAGCAGTGAAGCAGGGGGCCTTTGGATTGAGAGGCTCAGACTCTCAAATTCTCTTTTTTTTGACAAAAAAAAAAAAAAATACTGTCTGGCATTAAGGGGCATAGTCTGCTTGCCTTCAATAGACCTCAGGCTGGGGAGGCTCGAGGTGCCTACTAGGGCAGCCAGTTTGCATAGTGCCTTCTGAAAGCTAGAAGAGCCACCCTTGCTGCCTTATAGCCTTCGTCCTTGGGCCTTAGAATGAAACGCTTCAGAGCTCACAATTAACATTTGGCCAATCCCCTTCCTCACCCCCCACCCCATGAAGTGGGAAGAAATACAGTGGCGTGACATTCATTTTGACAAAGCTCTTTTCTTTTCTTTACTTCTCAAAAAATGCCTAAAGAAATAAAAACAGTTGCTAAGCTACTGGGTGGGCTCTATCGGTGTGTTTTGTTGCAGTCTTGGCGTTAAGGACTCATGCTATCACATATTCAGCAGCTTAGACTAAAGGGAGGAAAGCAAGGTGCTTAAGAGGGCTCTCTTGCAAGTTCACTTATTTGTCAGGTCAAGTGCTTGGCTCTGGGATGGCAGGGGACGTGGAGCATGACAACTGCAATTCTTTCTCCAGTTGGGAAAGTAGAAGGGAGGATTTCTTCCAATCCTCAAATTCTTCGAAAAGAGAATATTGATTTGGAACCTTGTCTTTCTTTACCATTTATTTCAGAAAGGTTGGATCTCTAGGAAGCATGGGTCATGCTCTTAGTTCTCTGGGAATTGTCTTTTGCACACATCACATGCAGTTGGTACTACTGATGGGGCCTGGACACTAGCTGGTTCTGGTGAGCTCCTAGCTCAATGTGCCAGACCTTTGTATTGTAGTGTATTTAATTTTTTGTCTGTAGCATTTTCTTTTCAAAGCTGGTGAATCCCAGGTTTTGCAAGTTTTCATTTAACAACATTCACGTAATCCCTAAATTCGGCATGGTTTGTAACATGTTAGGTCCGTTTGCTATATACAAACGCCATACCTCCAGTTGGTACTGAGGAATGGTTCCCAACTCCTGATTTAAAGGCATTAACACTGAGAATGGTGGAAAGAGAGCCTATTTCCCAACACTGCTTTGCAACATCGTCTAAATCTTTCACAATGGCCTAATCCACCCATTGCGCGTTGGTTCTCAGTGTGGGGACAATGGGGGCATTACTGATTTTAGACTTGTTTTCATCAACTAGCTCATTCTGTGTAGAGTTTAGGAAAAAAAAACATAAAAATTAATGCAGCCTGGGACACCCTCTGTGGAGGATACATTGAAAATACATCTTAAATAAAAACCCAGGAAATTGTCCCTTCTGTCTTTCACCTGTCAGAATCAGCAATAGAATTCTATAGCCCATTCAGTGGCATATTTAATTAAGCAACCTATCTGCTGAATGTGCTGGGGGTTGGCTGACAGTGCTTTTCACTGCTGATTTGGAAGACAAAGGATATGGTGAGATATTCAACAGTCTGGTGAAATGGAAAGAAACTCCCAATTGGTCACACCTACCTATTTCTCTTGGCATGTTGCATTAACTCTGATAATACAGAAAATAGACTGACTTTTATACATTGAGAAAGTCAGTGGACACCAACCTCTTATCTTTTGCTCTTCCACAGCAAGCCCTGACTGAGTTTTGCACACATTTCCGTTACAGATGAATACAGATTTTAGTCATAGGTGAGAAACATGAGCTTGTAATTTTCAAGAGACAAAACCTCCAGCTGGTTGTTTTAATCCTAGTGCAGAATAGTTCCTTCCTGACCATCATTCTATATTTTGATGGTAGTTATTGCCTATCCCTAGTGTATATTATTAGTATTAGTGACAGTTTTGCAGTGTTTATCTGGTGCCAGACATATGCCAAGGCATCATCCCTCTTGCCAACGCTGTGGGGTAATAGTCTATTTTGCAGATATGAAAATTGAGGGTCAAAAAACTTAAGTGACTTGCCTGAAGTCACTCAACCAACCAGTAAGTGGTGGGTCAAGCTTAGAACATAGAGCTCTTCTACCCTGCAGCCCCTGCTCTTAGCCACTGTCTTGCATTGTCTCTCTTGAAAGCCAAAAGAGTTTGTCACCCAGTACAACTAGGGGTCGGGGCACAAGTGTATTAGGATTACAAACCTTTTGGGGGTCTCTCCCACAAAATTGGGCTCTTCACCTAGGTTTTGTAGAGCCTTGCAGTATCAGTAAAGCCCTTCAAACTAGATGCAAAAATATGCATATATTCAAAGGAGATAGGCCAGAGTTTTCATCACTTTCTTGAAGAAGTCCATGACACACAAGAGGGTTAGTAACTTCCACATAATCCTAAAGTGCATGTAGCACCTGCCAGGCATGAATATGTGCATGAACTTAAGCAAACTCATTTCATTCTCACCATGGCTATCAGAGGTAGGTATGATTATCATGCCCATTTTACAGAAGGGTAAGCTGAGCCTAAAAGAGGTTATAAAGCCAATTCCTAAGTGACATCACTGGAATTTGAGGCCAAGCAGTCTAGCTCCTGCTTTTAATCACTTTTGACTGCAATTTCCTTTTTATTTACTTGCATATCTCCTAGCACAGTGCCTGACACATAGTGGGATGTTTATTGATATTTGTTCAATTGAATTGATTTGCACACTGCCAGCTCTGTGTAGATTTCTTCTTAGGAATCATTCTCAAAGGTATGACACCGTAAGTCCTGGCTGGATGAATGAAAAGAATCAGCATGGTCAAAAGATAATTTATTAGAGTTTTTAAAGACAAATGGCTTGGCAAAGTATAGGCATTTTACTTTCAATCAGTGTTCCCCGGAGGGCTGTTACACTGATTTCCAAGCCCATTCTTCTCCCAACTGGCTCACTAGATTGTTCCAGTTGGTTATAAGGTACCCCTGAGTATGGGCTAGGTAACTCTGCAGGCCCCATGAATCTATGTGGTGTTTCATTTCCTGATTACTATGCATAATCTCCCCTGCCTTTTATTTCCAAGTGACCAACCAGAAGCCACCCAAGCCCTCTGCATATTGACATGATTCAAATGTAGGTCTCTACAAGGTATGCCAAGCTTATTAAGGGGAAGGTTGGGGGAGATGCGAATCCTGTTCAACCACCTCAATGCAAGTTGACTGTAGTTAGGTCTCTAGGGTGGAGCATTCTTAAAATCAGAACAAAATTGGCTGTGATTGTGAAGAGTGTACGGTGAGTTGGCAAGCTGGTGAGTAACAAGGCGGAGCAGCCTGAGTTTTTAATCACCTTGATTACATGTTCCACAGTTTAACTTTGTGGCCTCCACTGTTTCCCTAATTTTACCTGCTGCGATCTTATTTTACTTTTCATTTTGTTCTCTAATCACCGCCGATTAGAGCCCTGAGTCCATGCTGGTTCTGTTGCCTGCCTCTCAGCCTAATGGGCCTCTTTGTACTGAGGCACAGAACCCAGCTGGCAGCGAGACTTCCTAGGGCCCGGAAGCTTCATTACTCTTTGTTGGCAGTGAACTCTAAAGTTGCTGGCTTTGGAGTTGGGTTTTCTCAAGTACAGTCGCTTAACATTTGGTCTCAAAGTTGTTTTTCAGACTTTTTTCTCTTTTTTCCTAAATCAATCAGATGCATGAGCTAATTATAAGCCAGCAAATATTTTGAGAAAACTTCCCTCCAGTAGAGACCCTTGCACAAACTTCAGACTATGTTCCCAGTAATTAATATGCTTCTTTTATTTCCTTTGAGGTAGAAAACAGTCATTGACAATCACTCCCTACCCATTTGGTTCAAATAACTAATTTTGTACCTGAAGACTAATTACAGTAGTGACATGATATTTTCCTATTAGGTCTCTCACTTGAAGAACTCAGGGCAATTTATAACCTGTGAATCTTGGGGACTAGTTTAATCTGTTCGTGGGCAGCATAGCAGTGAATATTGTTATCAGACATACAGTTAAACCTCTTTAATTGAGTCCCTATTAATTCAAAAGGTAATAATTCAGGCAGTGTGAAGAACAAACTTGAAACGTCTATGACAAGAAGAAAGTAAGTTGGCAAATGGGTGATTTAAACTGCGAAGTAGAGCACACTTTTAGAAGTGCCAGTTCACATGCAAAGAACTGGTAAGTACGCACAAATTGTTCCATTAATAGACTCAGAATCTTGAGATTAAAAGCCATGTAGTACGACTGTTCATCACTCAAAAAACATTTGTTGAGTAATGCTTTGTGCTGGGCCCTGGGGATACAATTTTTTTGTTAATAGCTTCATTGAGATATAATAAATACACCATATAATTCACTCATTTAAAATGTACAGTTCAGTGATTTTTGATATAGTCACAGAGTTGTGAAACCATCACTACAGTCTATTTTAGAACATTTAATCACTCTAGGAAGAAACCCCGCATCATTTAGCCATCACTTTCCCAACCCCCTGTCACTCACAGCCCTAGGCAACCACTGTGGGGATACAAATTTGACTAAAACACAGTGCCTGCCTTTGAGAGGTCAGCAAGCTATTGAATGAGACATCAGGCAGATGAAGTGTACTTATCATAGCATCATAGAATGTTGATATTGAGAGACACTAAGAAGATCATCAGATATAAACTTCTCATTTCACATATGGGGAAACTGAGACCCAAAGACAAGAAATGACTTGCCCAAGAACAAAAAACTAACAGAGCCAAGACTAAAACTCATGTATTCTTCTATCTTAACCTGTTGCAATGTTAATTACAATACAAACTTCTGGAGCATAGTAACAGTTGAGAGCATGGATTCTAGAGCCAGACTGCGTGGATTTGATTCTCAGCTTACCTTTTATAGGCTGTGTGACCTCAGGCAAGTTACTTAACCTCTCTGAGCTTCAGTTTCCTCATTTGTTGTTTTGAAATAATAATTGTAATTGCCTTATAGGACTCTTGTGAAGATTAAATGAGTTTCTATATGAAGTACTTAAAATAGTGGTTGGCACACAATAATCGATACATAAAATGATTGCTATTATTATTTCATTACCTAGTTTTAAATATAAAACATTTCATAATGTCCTAATGTGTATTTTAAATATTGTTCTTCAGGTTTTAAATCCTGACTATATTCATACATAATTTCTGTTTAGTTTCTTCCAACATATATTTTTGAGTGTTAGGGGCTAGGTATAAAAATGATGTTTAAAACAGAGTTCAAATGCCTAAGAAGTTCAGTTAGGTAAGGAAGGCAGGTGAACAGATGTGTAGCTATAAATCAAGGCAAGCAATAAGAAGTGCCCCAAATAAAGTATGTATGAAGCATAAAGCGTGTAAGAAAGGCTTCAAGGAGGCTGTGGCATTTGACTTGGGTTTTGAAATGTGAGCCAGATTTCATCAGCCTGAAGAGGGTGAGAGAAGACATTCCAGGATAAGGTAACAGTAGAATTGGAGGAAACAAAGTATTTGCCATGGTTGGGGAAAGGCTAAGTGTTGTATGTGTTCAGAGCATAGGGTTTTGGAAGATGTCCTGGGAGATGAGCCTGAAAATATAGATGGGACTGTGCTCAGTAGGAAAAGGGAGGAGAATTGATACTTACTGAACACCTTTTATGTACCAGGCTCTGAGGCTGGGCGCAGTGGCTCACTCCTGTAATCCCAGCTACTTGGGAGGCTGATGCATGAGAATCGCTTGATCCTGGGAGGCGGAAAGTGAGCCGAGATCGCACCACTGCACTCCAACCTGGGTGACAGAGTGAGACAATGTCTAAGAAAACAAAACAAAACAAAACAAAAAAAAACTATATAACAGACTCTGTAAAATACCAAATACTAGGTATGTATGGGTAACTATTTTGATTCTCACAATCATCCTGAGGAAGCAGTGTAGAGAAGTGATGTAAATTGATCAATATCATACCCAATACGTGGCAGACTCTAGATTCAAACTGAAGTCTCTCTCTGATGCTAATGCCTATTCTCTCTCCATATACCACACCAACCCCTGAACTTCTGTACCAGCTTGGTCGTTATGGCAAATGGGAGCTTTAAATGTTCTTGAACATGGGGGGAAACATATTTTCATTACGGTTTATTTATCCAACTGCATATTTATTCACTTATTTATTTGCTTTCTCTAGCGGCAGTATAGGGGACAACTTAAATGGAGGGGAGATCAGAGGCAAAAAAGTCAATTGTGAGGCTTTTACGGTAGGTAAAAGGCAGTGAGGACATGAACTAGGGGCGTGGTAATGGAGAGGAGGGGACACATATAAGAGAGGGGTTGACAAGACAGGACATGTGACCAATTTGATGTGGTGACGGCAGGAGTCAGAGAGAGTCAACAATGAAGGCATGATTTTTCCAGCCTGTATGTTGTGATGGATTGAACTGATGGACTGAAATAGGAAGCCTGGGCATGGGTTTAGAAAAGGAAGGAAAGTCAATTCAATTTTATTATAATCGAACTTTCTCTGAGTCCTCCACGTGTTCAGTAAGCAGATGGACATATGGGTCTGAAGCTTGAGAGAAAACAAGGATGGAACCCTGGGGAATATCTATATGTGTGATCTGGGCAGAATAAATGTAACAAACAACTTGAACCATGAGGAAACAGTTGGAGAGGTAGCAAGAGGACCAAGAGTAAGTGAGAGAGAGAGCACCTAAATCATGGGAGAAGGGAATTTCAATAAGGAAAGGGAGGTCAGCATTGCCAAGCGCTAAAGAATGGCCAAGTTAGATAGACTGAAAAATGCCCCTTGGATTTAGTAATTAAGTAATTTAGTAATTAAAGAGGTTATTGAGTAATAAGAAGCAAACCAAGTAGAATATTTGGGTGGAAATTATGTGGCAGTGGTTTGGAAACTGAATGAGGAATGGAGACCTGGAGACGTAAGTGTAGACAACTCTTTCTAGAAATTTGTCTGGTAAAGAGAGATGACAGAATCTTGGAGACAAAACAGATCCCGAATAACTTTTTAAAATTATTATTATGGAGAAAGTTGAGCATTTGTTTTGGCTGAGAGGAGTTAGTCAGTGAAGAAGGAGCTAGTAGAAGGGGAGAAATTGGGGGAAAACAGATAAAGATTGGAGAGGTAGCAAAAGGAACAAAAGTAAATAGGAAACCGCAGGGAGATGGTTAGCTATGGACTTGAGCCCTTCCTCTGAGATGGGGTTATGAAGCGAGGATGCACAGGGGTACAGATAAAATAAGGGCTTCTTCCAACAGAGTCTGAGGCATTTGTGACTGACTCCTTTCTTTAATTTAGAATTCTCTACCTAAGAAACCTTGCTCTTTTACACTATGTAAAATCCCTATGAAAACAAGAACAACAAAATCAAACACAAAACCTACTTGATTTAAATGTGGGAGAAGGGCTTGAATAATTTCTTCAAAAAATAAAGAAAAGATATACAAATGGCCAATAAGTGCATGAAAAGATGCTCAACACCATTAATCATTAGGGAAATGCAAATCAAAATCACAATGAAATACCACTTCAAACCCATTAGGATGACCATTATTGTTTATTTATTTTTTATTATTATTATTTTTTGAGACAGAGTCTTGCTCTGTCACCCAGGCTGGAGTGCAGTGGTGCGATTTCGGCTCACTGCAACCTCCGCCTCCTGGGTTCAAGCAATTCTCCTCCCTCAGCCTCCCAAGTAGCTGCAATTACAGGCGTGCACCACCATGCCTGGCTAATTTTTGTATTCTTAGTAGAGACGGGGTTTCACCACGTTGGCCAGGCTGATTTGGAACTCCTGACCTCATGATTCGCCCACCTTGGCCTCCCAAAGTGCTGGGATTACAGGTGTGAACCACCGCGCCTGGGCAAGGCCATTATTAAAAGAAAGTTAAAAGTAAGTATTGTTGAGGATGCGGAGAAATTGGAACCTTTGTGCACTGCTGGTGGGAATATAAAATGGTGCAGCTACTGTGGAAAATAGTATGGTGGTTCCTCAAAAAAATTAAAAGTAGAATTACCATATAATCCAGCAATTCCACTTATGAATACATACCAGAAGAACTGAAAGCAAGGATTTAAATAGATATTTGTGAGTATAGTCAATAATAATTTAATTGTACATTTTAAAATAACTAAAAGAGTATAGATTGTTTGTAACACAAAGGATAATAAATACATGAGGGGACAGATATCCCATTTTACATGATGTGATTAATACACATTGCATTCCTGTATCGAGACAGCTCATGTACCTTAAAAATATATACACCTACAATGTACCCACAAAAACCAAAATGTGATATTTTATATATATATAT
>NW_016827938.1:11913-22329 GCF_001698545.2 Rhinopithecus bieti
ACTTAATGCCACTGAACTGCATACTTAAAAATATTTAAAATAAGTTTTACCGCCATTGAAAAAAACCTTCTAGAGCCACCGTTTTAGCTTGACTGGGGTCTCCTGGGTTGTTCGTCATCTAGAGTAGTGGCTCTTTCCACTGCTGACAGATAGCAAATTCAGAGCAGACACCTCGTGTAAGAGCTACCTCTTAGCAGAATTATGATTCAGGTTTGTGTGCACTACATTTAAGCCAGTTGACATATCACTTTCTTTCTCACTGCTGTGTATACAATAGTGAAATGATCAAACTTGAAAGTGCATGAGAACCAATCACTTGGAGAACTTGTTGAAAATGCGGATTCACAAAATCCACCAAACTAATTTAGTAGCTATGTCAGTTAGTTTGTGCTATATAACAAGCCACCCCGAAACCAAGTGATTTAATGTAACAACTGTTTATTATTTTATAGCCTATGAGTTGGCTGGATGGTTCTGCTGATCTGGGCCAGGCTTCGCTGATCATAGATGTACTCAGCTGTAGTCAGCCAGTGGGTTAACCAGGGCTTGGCTTTTCCAGGAAGGCCTCAGTTGGGATGACTTTAATCTGCTCTATGTGGCCTGTCATCTTCAAAACATTAGCCCAGGCTTGTTTTTGTGCTGTGGCAGGGGTCTAAGCAAGCAAACACAATAATATTAGAGAAAAAGAAGAAATGCACATGAGCTTTTCAAGTCTCTGTTTGCATCCTATTTGCTAACATCCCATTAGCCAAAGCAAGTTACATGGCTGAGTGGAGATTCAGAGTGGGAGGAGTGTACAAAGAGGGCAAGAGCAAGGATGTAGAGAGGTCACTGACTGGGTCCACTAATGCAGTTAATCTACTACATTAGGTTTCAGTAAAGCCTCAGAATTTACATATTTAGCAAGCTTCTCAAAGTGATTTCTCTCTCTCTCTCTCTCTTTCTCATGGTCTCGCTCTGTCAACCAGGCTGGAGTGCAATGGTGCCATCACAGCTCACTGCAGCCTCAAACTCCCAGGCTCAAGCAATCCTCCCGCCTCAGCCTCCCAAATAGCTGGAACTACAGGCATGCACCACCACGCCTAGCAGTTTTTTTAAAAAAAAATTATAGATATGAGGTGTCATTATGTTGCCAAGGCTGATCTCAAACTCCTGGGCTCAAGCAATCCTCCCACCTTGGCCTCTCAAAGTACTGGGGTTATAGGTGTGAGCCACCATGCCCGGCCTAAAGTGATTCTGATGCAGGCTATCCCTTGACAATATTTTCAGAAATATTATTCTAGTATCTCTTAACACCAAGATTGGAACCAGCATCATTGAAGGTTCAGAAAACTGAAGATTAAGCGGGGAAGGGAGCACTTATTATTTTCCTTATTTCCAGCTTATGATTCAGGCCTCTTGGTCTCTTAGAGGCAGATGCTGAAACGAACGCTCTGTCTGCTTTTCAGACAGTCTCATCATTTACTTGTTACAAAGAACAATGGAGTTGGATTAAACTGATAAAGTGTTATTTTCCAAAGCAGGTCAGGAAGGCATTGTTGGTTTGTTTTGCATTGCTCGTTATAATATGTATTTCTGTCCTGGGGAAGCTCATGGTAATGGAATGAAGCATTGAGGTGGTTTATGGGCCATGTGATAGGATCATAAAGTTGAGGTTGTTGCTTGGACAATACCTTTCTTAGAATAGTAATCCAAGCAAAGAGAACATGGACAGGAAAGAAAAGAAACCATAAGAAGAAACTCCAGTTATTTAGCCAGTTGTATGAGGTTGTCATTGCTAAGATCCTTAGTTAAAATGTGGGATCAGAGGCCTGCAGGTAATGCCTGAGCTCAGGAAAGGCAGGGACCTTGATGCTGTTGCATTCCTGATACCAAACACAGTGCCAGCCACATTGGCAGTACTCAAAACGTATTTGTTGAATGAATTACTGCTAATTCCTGGGATCTATTCTCAGAGATTCTGATTGAGCAGGATAAGTAAATAGTGTTTTTCACAGTGTGGTCCCTGAGCCATCTGCATCACAATCACCTACAGGGCTTGTTTAAGAAATGAATGCCAGGGCCGGGCATGGTAGCTCACGCCCATAATCCCAGGACTTTGGGAGGCTGAGGCCGGAGGATCAGTTGAGGTCAGGAGTTTGAGATCAGCTTGGCCAACATGGTGAAACCCCATCTCTACTAAAAATACAAAAGCCGGCCAGGCGTGGTAGCACAGGCCTGTAGTCCCAGCTACTCTGTAGGCTGATGCAGGAGAATGGCTTGAACCCGGGAGGTGGAGGTTGCAGTGAGCCAAGATCACACCACTGCACTCCAGCCTGGGTGACAAAGTGAGTGAGACTCCATCTCAAAAAACAAACAAACAAAAACGAATGCCAGGGTCCCACCTTCTACTTCTTGCATTTGATGCATGAGAAATCCTAGTTTACACATTTTTTGAAATCTGGGACTGGATGTAACTGGCACTAATGCAGTCTTGTGTGAAAGTAGTGGTACAATTGTCATTCTCTACCCTTGCCCCAGCTGAGAGCCTCTAGAGGGAAGGCTGTGGTCCAGTGCACTGACCTGAGAACCCCCACCACATGCATCCCACACATATGGAATTGGGAGCAATCATTAAGCATCTCTTAGCCATTTCGCTCTAATTTCTTTGTTTGCCATTTTTGTGGATTTTTTCCTTGGGAACCTGAATTTAAACTCATGCCACTTTTTTGTCTTCCTTCTAGTGGTAGGAATTTGATCTTTGTCTTCCTTCTAGTGGGTAGGAATTTGATCTTTCTTGACCCCAAAAGCAATGAGAAGTTTCTACAGTTCTGTAAAGTGTCCATTGCTTCTGAAAGGTCTTCTTTCCCCATTTTCTTTGACAATTTAGATTTTCCAAGTGCTGGAATTTTGGAGAATGTGGAGCCATGAGCCCAGGCAAGTGGGGTAGGCTGATAATGCCCTCCCATGACACATGGGGCTGGAGATGTAAGAACTTCAGAGTTTCTAGTTCAAATAATCTCCTTTGTCCTGTGGCCTTTGGTTACAGGAATCATTTATATTACATGCACATTTTGAAATATCAAAACAAATTGGACACTTTTTCCCTATTAGGAAGAAAGGCATGTTAATTTAAGTGTGGAGTGTGACATTTGGAAATGTAAAAAGAGGCTTTCGGGGAGTAGTTGGGGTTTGAATGAAACATCTCCCTTTTGTATATCTCTTGTTTTATTCATCCTGTGTCTTATTCAGATAGTGATTTTCATTCACCTGTCGGTTCTTCTGGAAGATGGATTTTAGAGGAAGCCATTTTCTCAGCAGCTCCACAAGGGCGAGATTTCCAGATGGGCAAGGAAAGGCTGCAGAGACACATCTAGCTTGGAAGTAAATGCACCAAGCCAGCCAAATTGGAATTGTCTTGTAGGGATCCTTGTGTGCTGTCACAGAAGAGTTTTCAGGAGCCTTTCCTTTGGGCGCTAATGGCCAAACACTGCTGCTGAGTTTCTCCCAGCCCTCTGGAGGGAATGCCAGCCAGAGCACTCTCAGCTGTGACATGACCTTCCCAGGAGCTGTTCAGTGCTAACGCCGTCTTGCTCTGATGCCCAGCACCCTCTGCTTTTAGTCACTTTCCTTAGTGTCCTTTCGCAGTGCTTGCATTTCAGCCAAAATAACGCCTCGTGACTTTTCTATTCCTAGAGATTTTGCTTCTCACAGTGAAGAATCTATCAGCTGTTTCCTGAATCGTTTTATGTCTTTTAAGGTGTTAACATTTTCAATTTTACCACATTCAGCATTTTTGGCCTACTCTGACCTGAGCTCGATAAAGAGCATCAGAAATTGAATAAAGACAGAAATAAATCCCTATAAGCATGAGCCCTGGCACTGTCCACTTCCTCCTCCTCCTCCCCTACCCGGCCAGCACTAATCTCCTTTCGGCTCTACTCATTGGACCCCCTTTATTCTTTAGGCTCTCTTTAGTGATTTATCTTAGTTTAGCTATGAGAAGAATCAAGCATTTTAAGGGCTTTGCTGAAAATGTAATGAAAATTGTTTCAACTCTTTAGATTTTAAGTGAATTGTGGCCATCTCAGGCCCCCTAGTTCATGTACTTGATACGATTTTCATTTGGAGCCACTGTATTCACATCTTCCTGGGACAGGATTTCATATAATTGGGGTAGTTTAATGAGTGTGGATTTGGCACTCCCTTTCTATAGAGAGTGGTAAGGAGCGCAGGCCTTGGGGTTTGTCAGGTGTGGTTCCAATCCTGAATCTACTATTAGGTTGGTGCGAAAGGAATTGCCGTTTTGGCCATTAAAAGTAACCACAAATACTTTTGCACCAACCTAATACTTAGTAGCTGTGCAGTCTTGAGTAACTCATTTTACCTTTCTTGTGTCTCAGTGTCCTCATGTGTAAAATGGGCACAATAGTCCCAATCACATAGGTTAGTTGTGAAGACTAAACCAAAGACCCCATTTCATTAGCTTGGGCTTATCCCTGGCACACACCATGAGTTAATATGTCATCATAATTATGATAATTTACTTACCCTCTCAATTAGGGGTATAAGATGCTACACAGTTTTCCTCTAGGACAGGGGTTGGAAAACCACAGCCCGCAGCTTGCCTGTGAGCTAACAATGATTTTCACATTTTTAAAAGGTTGAAAAAAAAATCAAAAGAAGAGTGCCATTTTGTGGCATAGGGAAATTATATGAAATTCAAATTTCAGTGTCCATAAATAAAGTTTTATTGGAACACAGCTGTGCTCACTCTTTTATATATTGTCTACCGCTACTTTTGCTCTATCATAGCAGAGTTGAATGGTTGTGATAGAGATTCTGCGGCCTAGAAAGCCTAAATATTTACCACCTTGCCGACCACCTGCCCTAAGACATTTAGCCATAGCTCTGGAACATCACTGTGATGGATAATTCAGGAATTATTTGCAGATTATCATCACTGCTATTCCAAAACTCTGTGTGTGTTTGTGTGTGGAGAGTGATTTACAAAGGAAGAAATTACACAAGGCATAACAAAAAGAAAAACAAAGAAATTACACAAGTCCACGTAAGACAAATGAGATGAGGCGTTTGTGGCAGTTTTAGCTAAGGACTCACTTTGTGCCTTTGAGGGATCAGAAAGAATTTAGAAGTAGTGGCAATATTGGTTAGGAGAATTTACAGATTCTCTTGTTTTCTTTTCCTCCATCAGTACCTTCTCTGCAAGGAGGAGAGAATGGATGATTAGTTTCTCCTTGTAAGATGAGTTGAATTGCTTGTGTTAGTGTACTAGGACTCTGGGTTGGTTGTGAATGTGGTATACCAAGGCAAAGTCTCATCTGACCAAATACTACCATAACACCCTGTTCTCCCCCAAAAGGCAGTCTCTGTAGAGAATTATAAAATCTTAGAATATCACGATTGGAAGGAGCCTGGAGATCTGACAGAATGATATTGATATTAATATCTCTTTGCCAATGTAGATACAATATCCTGTTTGAAGGCAAAACATTGTGTAATAAACCCAGTCTACTCAATCTGTTCAACTAAGGTGGCCTCTAGTGGGTGTCTGTGTACTGGAACTAGATTTGAATACTTGTGAGATATTAAATTTCATATGCTTTACAAAACGTGCAGCCATCCAGACACACAAACATAATACCCACTTTTGGATTGTGAAAGTAGGGGCAGGAGTTTTTCCCATTTAGGAGCTAAAAGCTCTGGAGTTCTGGTCCTCAGATTCTTGTGCCTGGCCTGTGGTCCCAGCGAGATGCCTTTTCAGTAGGGATGAGGTATATTTGGGGCTGGGAAAGGGGGCACATTTGGAGGTCTGGCCTCCTGGGGGAAGGTATGTGTTTAGCTGAGCTATGCAGATGAACCAATCTGGGTGTCTCTGTCAGGGAAGAGGCTAGGAAAGCTGCTGATGAGAGGGGCCAGAGACTGGTTTGCCCCAAGGGAGATGGGGGAGGCAGGGAGGCTGTAGAGGAGCTGTTAGGCCAGATCTTGTTGAGAAAATCTCTCAGACCCGAGACTTCTCCCCTCCTCTCGTTTCCTATACTTTGGGCTTTTACACTTAAGGGACTGGTCTTAAGGAGAGATGTACTTTTTAACATTTGATTTGCCCATGTTGTACCCCATACTTCTGGGTTCCACCAGAAGACCACACTGACAAAGACCAGTAAAGGCCAAAGGTGGCCACGTGAGTGTAGAATTGATACTCCAAGGCCACCAGATCTACAATCTACCAAATGGTCTTGACTCACACCCTGAGGTTTCATATTTGAACCTCCTTTGCAAGGCTGGTCTTGGCTGCTTTCATCTTTTAACCTGTCTTTCCCTTCTTACTGTCCTCTAAGAGGCACACTGAACATCTGTGGACAGTGGCAGTTGGTAGCCGTATGTATATCAGAATTTCCTCTTTGTACACTGTAGCAGTGGACTTCCATTTTGATGATATTATACAGGGTATAAATCTGCCTATCTCAACAAGTTGCTTTAAAGAAGAATCAATTTCAATGTCCAAACTGCCACTTCGGTAAAGTAACAGGGCCAATGCCCTGTGTCTTTTCCTTTTTTTTTTTTTTTTTTTTGGCGTAGGGTCTTGTTCTGTTGCTCAGGTTGGAGTGTAGTGGTTTGATCTTGGCTCATAGCAGCCTCAACCTCCTGGGCTCAAGCAATCCTCCCACCTCAGTCTCCCAAGTAGCTAGACTATGGGCACATACCTAACTAATTTTAAAAAATTTTTTATTTTGTAGAAATGGGGTTTCACCATGTTGCCCAGGCTGGTCTCGAACTTCTGAGCTCAAGCGATCCTCCTGCCTCAGCCTCCCAAAGTGCTGGGATTACAGGTGTGAACCACCATGTCCGTCTCCCTTTTTTTATGAATGGGTGAAGCAGGAGAAGAGCAGTGAGTATGGCTAGAGATGCTGACACCATGTAGTATAGCAACTTGTGGGCTTCTGCCTTCTTCCTCGAGATGAGGCCAAGAAGAGCACTGGGATTTCCAGCCTCTGGTGCATGTGTTTCCTCTGGGCTAGGTGGTATGTGGTGTCCAGGTATCTGCACACTTGCTTAGGGCAGTGTTCTAAGCAGTGAATGGTGGGAATGGATATGGCCAACAAGAGACAATCATGGCAGTGTCACTGAGCTGTGAACTCCCACAGCATCTTTCAGTCTCCCGAGCTCAGGGAAGAAGCTTAAGGGAGAAAACCTTCTGTCAATAGTCCTTTTGCCATATTTACTCACTGGAGTCACACTTTTATAACAGGCATAGGCTCAAAGGTGTACATAAAGCCAATTATTTTAGTTCAGCATTGGTTTTCATATATAAATTATCAATATAGTTTTGATTTAACAATAAAAATAACAGCCTGGAGTTTTATCCCCTGCCATGGCCAGTAAGAGCTGTTTTTAGGCTGTTTCTTTGTACAGGGAAGCATGTGTCAAAGTCACACCTCCTGATTAATAAAAACAGTAATTTTTTAGTACTTCCTATGTGCCAGGCATTGTGCAGAGGGTTCACAAATACTATTTTATGTAATACTACCCGTAATTATCTGAGGTAGATTACTATTTGTATATGTATGTTATAGACGGGAAAGCTGAGGCTCAGGAAGTCACTTACCCAAAACAGCAGCTGGCAATTCTAAGAAATTTTTGAAATTCTAAAATGCATCTGAAGACCTGGTGCTGTGGCTCACGCCTGTAATCTCAGCACTTTGGGAGTCCGAGGCGGGCCGATCACTTGAGGCCAGGAGTTTGAGACCAGCCTGGCCAATATGGCGAAACCCCATCTCTACTAAAAATACAAAAATTAGCCGGGAATGGTGGTGGGCACCTGTAATCCCAGTTACTCAGGAGGCCAAGGCACGAGAATCGCTTGAACCTGAGAGGTGGAGGTCGCAGTGAGCCGAGATTGTGCCACTGCACTCCAGCCTGGGTGACAGAGCAAGACTCTGACTCAAATAATAAAATAAAATAAAGCACATCTGCTGCCTTCATACCCCATTTTCTGTACCATGCATGTCAATCTATATCGGGTCCTGCTTTTGTATGGGTGTCCATTAGGTCATATCCTGCAGATATGGCAGAGCTGGAGACCTAGAGGTAAAGCAAGAAACTATGAAAGCAAGTAAAAGAGAGCTATTTTCTGGGAGACTAGGAAAAAGAAGAGACTAGGAAAAGTAAGCGAAGAAGCTCTAACTAGTAAGGGGCCAATGAGGGGCAAACTAAGGAAAGAAGTTGGCTGCTTAGCTAACCAAGTAGAGAGTCTCAGATCTGGAAGGAAGTGGACAGAACATCTGTAACTGGACAGGGCTGGCCTTGGGCCTGTCTTGACTTCTTGAAATGTCTCTTTAACCTGGCCCCCTTCTCATGGCTGTCGTCAAGCAGCCCTATTGATCATGTTCCTGAGGGAGGACAGAATGGGGGTGGGGAGATTAAGTTCATTAGCAAGGCAATTTCCTCCAGGGAGACCCCAAACCTGGCTTGGTAACTACAGTGAAAGGAAAGCGTTTGAGCCCCTTCCCCCTTCTGCTTGATCTCCTTCCTTCACCAGGCTTTCTTTAGTCCTGGTTCCAATCGTAAGGCAGATCTGAAGCCACTCTTCCTGACACTGAAACTTTCCTGAGCCTGGAAAAATCACAGAGGCTCAGTTTTGTTTTGTTTTGTTTTGTTTTTTTGTTTGTTTTATTTTGAGACGGAGTCTCACTCTGTTGCCCAGGCTGGAGTACAGTGGCCGGATCTCAGCTCGCTGCAAGCTCCGCCTCCCGGGTTTACGCCATTCTTTTGCCTCAGCCACCCGAGTAGCTGGGACTACAGGCGCCCGCCACCTCTCCCGGCTAGCTTTTTGTATTTTTTAGTAGAGATGGGGTTTCACTGTGTTAGCCAGGATGGTCTCGATCTCCTGACCTCGTGATCTGCCCGTCTCGGCCTCCCAAAGTGCTGGGATTACAGGCTTGAGCCACGGCGCCCGGCCTCAGTTTGGTTTTGCATGCAGAATAGGAGAGGCAGAGGTGAAGATGTATTCCTGGTACCCCGCTGTTCCCAGGCAGTATCTGAGGGCATTTTCACCTGTTATCCCTTGCCTTCGAAATATTCGTTAGCCCCCCAAGAAGTTTAGCCACGAGTAATCTTCTAGGGGAAATAGCTGCTCTGCTCTGTTTGTAGAATCTCATAGTTTATTTTGGAATGAAGATGTATTTTCCTGGGAAAGTGTTACTACTTTACAGTGTCCCCTTCATCTGCGAAACTGAAAAGGCAAGCAGCCTTGCTGCATGAGAAGACCATACACTTGAGGACAGAGAAAAGATGCATCCGGGCTTCTCTTCAAGTCCAAGACAATTGATGACAAGGGAAATATGACACAAACTTACTGAGATCTGTTATTATCCTTGTGCTGCCTGGGTTTTAGACAAAAACAATAAGCAGATTACATAAGTGACTGTCACCCTTTTGCATAACCAAGGTTTCATTGTTCTCTTCTCACTTGGTTAGTTTTCCGTGAGCTATAGCAGCATCATGGTAGTGTTCTGTAGTACCACTTACGGCTTTCCTTGTCATCATCACCTGTCTTTCACACATGCCTTCATTAATGAGTTGATTTATTTAATTATATGTTATACAGGTATTTTATATTACAAGCAATGTTAATTGCATTCATTCAGAACAGCTCCCGATTAAAAATCCATAAACTACTTAGACTTCTATAAAAATCACACATTTACCTTACAGCTTCACAGTAATATTTACCCTGGAGAGGATAAACATCTCATCCTGTATTTGTATGTTAGATCGTTTTTGTTGTCAATAAAAAACAAAAGCCACATGTTTACTTGGATCCCTTAGGTATCAATTTTTAAACTAATAGTAGGAATCCTTACTTGGGAAGATGGTTTCATAGGGCATCCTAGAACCATCCTTTGTTCTAAATCCTTTGAGGATGCACACATTTAATGTTTTCCTTCTGACTGCTATGCTGTGAGCTTAACAGTGCTACATGCTAAAGTACAGGCAGCAGAAGTTCTCTGGGAAAGTGGAGATCCCTAGCAAGTAAGGAACCCAGGAGAAGGACATTCTAAGCTCTAGTCCCTTGTTGGACCGAGGGAGAAAGGAAACAGATAGCATCCACCTGGCACTGCAATTCTACTGGTCTGCACAGTGGTCTGGCTTTAGGAATCTCACTGTGTAATCCATCAGAGGACAATCCTGCCAAGTCCTCTTTTCAAGTAAAAAATGTTAATGTTTCTTTCCATACTTTATCTCATAATCAATATTCAATTTTCAAGGCAGTGAAACTAATCAAAGAATATAAAACGAATCCAACACAAGAGAAGGGAGGGAGAATGAGTAAGCTGCAAATGGGACTGAGCAAGAAAATAGGAGGATATTAGAACTATAGAATTTTTTTTTTTTTTTTTTTTTTTTTTTTTTTTT
>NW_016827938.1:25436-29752 GCF_001698545.2 Rhinopithecus bieti
CCCCCACTTTTTTTTTTTGAGACAAAGTCTCCTTCTGTTGCCCAGGCTGGAGTGCAACCTCTGCCTCCCGCCTTCCAGGTTCAAGCGATTCTCCTGCCTCAGCCTCCTGAGTAGCTGGGATTACAGGTATGCACTACTATGCCCAGCTAATTTTGTATTTTTTTGGTAGAGATGGGGTTTCACCATGTTGGCCAGGCTGGTCTTGAACTCCTGACCTCAGGTGATCCACCCGCCTCAGCCTCCCAAAGTGCTGGGATTACAGGCATGAGCCACTGTGCCCGGCCTCAACTTGACTCCCTTTCTTGTCGCTCTTTCTGGATGGTCAACTAGATCAATACTCAGATCAGCTCTTCTTTCAGAGGAACACATGAGAACTTTCTTCTTGTTCTCCATCTCCTCCTTCTCCTAATGCACACACATGTGCATACACACACTCCACTGCCATCACTAGAGAGAAGGAATTAGGTTCAAACCCCTGTTCACACTCAGAGTCTTAAAGTGACAGCTCTACGTTTACACAATTAGGTATTAAATGGAATTCCATTCTCCCTGTCAAGTTTCAGACAGGGGAAAGGCCAGAATTCCAGTAGTGATGGTGTTCTTGGCAAGCACTTTTTACAGGGTGGTAAGCTAATCAATCCGCAGTTCGGCATTCGGAAGGCTTGAGCTTTCATCTGACTTGGAAAATATAAAGGGCTTGGCATTACAGCTTCCATCCCTATGACTTAGCTTTGAGCTTAGCATGTTTTCTTCCCACCAACTACGTAGCTCTCTCCATCAACCAAGTACCCACTGCAATCAAGGAGAAAGGACATGGCAGATTAATTGAATCTTTGTGTCTTTTTAGCACCTGTGTGCTATGGACTTCTTGAAGTTGGAGTTACTTTTATTCCTCTGAATTGAACCCAATACCCTGCTTCAGTCAGGGTGCATTTACCTTCCCAGAATCCTCTTGCTAAGGATAAGCAGGCAGGCTAATTGGGGACTACTGAAGTTTTCTGGCTCAAAGAATATAATGCAGTGTGTTTACAAATCCACCCCTTCACCTCCACCCTAAATTTTCCTTTCCTTTGTATGATTTTAGCACTTTGGGTTTACATTAAGCTCTCAGTTACTTAAAGTAAGCTGAAGAAAATAGAAGTGTAGTAGTGCTTCACCCCCCCCCCCACCCCCCACTGATGAAATAGGGGTAATTGGCTCCAAAGGATCTTTGTATTTCTTGTCCCTTTCAGGGACTTTAACTGCTCTGTTGCCCTTGCGCCATGGGTTGGGGCTGCATCAGTAGCTTAACGTGGGGGCAATGGTTGAAAGTAGTTGTCAGAGCCCAGGGCTCCACTTGCCATGGAAAGCCTATTGACTTTAATAGTGACCATCTGGCTGGGCACCTCTGAAGATGTCTCAGTTAAGGCCTATTTGGTGCATGGACCTTTCTTTATTTCAAAGCTACACTGCTGTTCCAACCTGATCATTGCATTTTATGTGATGGGCACTGGAAGTCCAAATGAAAGTTTCTTAGAAAATACTCTCATTAAATTTACCAGTCCATGTGTGATTGCCACTTTCAATGCAATCAGAGCACAGTCATTCTCTTTTTATTGAAAGCATATGGTAGGTACTTAGAGCATACCCTAGGCCAGACTCAGTTATGGTGCCATCAAGGGCAGCAAGAATTAAAAAGAGGAAAATGGTATCCAGGTGGCAGTAGGAATTCAGTAGGTGGGATGGGAAATATTTATAGTTAACGAGCTTCCATAAGGAGAACAGAAGCAAGTTAGATGTGATTTGCAGATCCATAGGCAGTCAGTCTCTGCCGAGCAGAGGGGAAACTTGGAGAGGATTCTCAGAACTGTGCCTCACCCTTGACTCAAACCTTTCCCTGAACATGTGCAATAAATATTATTAAGCTTTGAGAATTTCTTTAAAATAATATCTATCAATGGTAAATGCCACATGCCAGTCCCCATGCTACCAGCATCATCTCCTATCATCCTCACATGGATCCTGTGAGGTGGAGGATATTATCCCCATGTTACAGATGAGAAAACTGAGACTTAAACATTAAGTTGTTCAAGGTCATACAGCTGAGAAGTCACAGAGCTGCTTTGATTAAAGGTCTGTCTGAGGCTGGGTGTGGTGGTGCATGCCTGTAATCCCAGCACTTTGGGAGGCCAAGGTGAGCAGATTGCTTGAGCCCTGGAGTTTGAGACCAGCCTGGGCAACATGGCGAAACCCTGTCCCTACAANAAAAAAAATACAAAAGTTAGCCAGGCATGGTGGTGCATGCCTGTAGTCCAAGCTACTTGGGAGGCTGAGGTGGGAGAATTACCTGAGCCTGGGGAGCTTGAGGCTGAAGTGAGCCAAGACTATACCACTGCACTCCAGCCTGAGGGACACAGTGAAACTGCTTCATAAAAAAAAGGAAAAAGGTCTCTGTGACTTCAAGGCCCTTGTTCTCTATACTATTAGGAAGTCCAGCAAGTGAAGAAAGTACATGTAAATTTCGCTAAAGGATCACAACTTATCCTACGGAAGGGCTTTGAGCATGTCGGCTGTGGCTCCTGTGCAGCCAGCCAGATCTGCCTAAGCAGCTCTGGGAGTAGGGCCACACAGGTCTCTCTCACAAGGAGGATTACACGTTCCTTCAGCCCCTATTAGCTCAGTCAAAAAATGGTAAGAAGAATGCGGAGGGTGGCTTTGAAACACTCACAGCCTTCCGTGGATAAACCATGGAGACATTACACTAAGTTGATAGAAGCCAGACACAAAAGACCATATTATTGTATGATTCCATTTATATGAAATATCAGAATAGGCAAATTCATAGGGACAGAAAGCAGATTCGCGGTTGGTAGGTGATGGGGAAAGACTTCAGCACCATCCCCTTCCCTCTCAGTCTCAGTGAAGTGGAAGGAAGGAGTAGCCCCAGGTAGGGAAAAGAGGGGAAAATCTGAAGATGACAGATTTCTATGTCTCCCAGTTTAACTACCTTCCCCTTTGCTCCCGCCTATGAATGCCACTGCCTGCAGGTTCTTAGGGAATAAAACCGGGACTTCAGTCTGGAAGTGTGCTTTCAGGACAAAGACCCATGCATACTAGACAGGGTGACAGTCCTAAGGTGGCCCCAATACATAGGGGCAGTGGAAAGGACCTTGCGATGGGTGCCAGAAGGACTAACGTCAAGGCCAGCTCTACCACGTCTGAGGTGTATGACTGTGGGCAAGTTTCTTAATTACAATTTCTGCGACTGCACAGCAACTAGCATAATCCTTTCCCATTATGCACTGCTGGATCATTGCAAAGGTTAAATGAGGGCCAGGCGCAGTGGCTTACGCCTGTAATCCCGGAACTGTGGGAGACCGAGATGGGTGGATTGCTGAAGCCCAGGAGTTCGAGACCAGCCTGGGCAACGTGGCAAAATCCTGTCTCTACAAATAATAATAATAGTAATAATAATAATAATAATCATAATCCAGGAGTGGTGAAATGCACCTGTAGTCCCAGCTACTCAGGAAACTGAGGTGAGAGGATCACTTGAGCCTGGGAGGACAGGGCTGCAGTGAGCCATGCTCATGCCACTATACTCCAGCCTGGGCAACAGAGTAAGACCCTGTTTCAAAATAAATAAATAAATAAGGAGACATATGTGAAAGCATTTCCGAAGTCTAAAGCTCCACATACACATAAGTGATTATAAGAAATTTAACAAAGGGTAGTCACGTAATTGACATTGTCCTTTGGAGGAGAGAAAATTGGTGCTATCCTACCCCCTTGGTGGACAGGTTCCCTTGTCCTTAAAGCACATTTCCAGAGCAGAAGGAAGCCTTCATCTAAGTCCAAGTGCTACATTTTTGATATGAGAGCTAGTTTGAGATTTAAATGAACCCTGTCTCTCAAGACACAGCTTTGCATCTATTTTGCATTCAGATTTATTTATCTAGAGACAAAATTGTGCATTCTTTAATTCTACTCACAGCATATGCAAGCAGACCAAATGAGGTGCTGATCCAGCAAAACGGCAAGTAGCCTTTTGCTTCCCTGAAATTGCTAATTTTACAAATGGCAGAGTGGTGAAACGTGGCACGGAATATCTATTTTACTAGAATCTGGCAAAACGGGCACATATGGTCTTGTCAAGAATGAATCAAACACAGTTTGGGGATTATAATTAAGTAGTTGAAATTCCAAAAGGAAGAAGTTAACATGAACAAAGTGAGATTTAGATTGCTTTCGGTTAGTATTCTCTCAGGCTCCTTTCTTAGCACATTATCAGGAGCATAGCTACTTTGACTTCTTGTCCTGAAAAATGTTTAATTGTG
>NW_016827938.1:31179-50206 GCF_001698545.2 Rhinopithecus bieti
TTTTTTTTTTTTTTTTTTTTTGGTAGAGATGGGCTCTCACTAGGAAATTGTAACTTTCAAGAGAAAAAGGAGTAGCTTTTTGAAAACCCTGGTTTAACATGACAAACCCAAAACATCGAGCTGTACACTTCACTGGTTAAATCTTTTTGCTTATTTAAAGAAGGACAAGAAAAAAGAAAAGAAAAACTTTTTTGCTAGTTCACACCTCAAACTACACCCAGTTTCTGACTTTAAAGGGAATCAGTCCGAAGTAACAAAATATTATTTTGACACTGAAAAGAAAATACTCGTTTTATAAATTGGATAGTGATTTCTAGCCATTGTTGATGGACATAGGTATCTTTTGTTAAAGCCTCATCAATAAGCTCATATTTCTAGGAGATCATATTGCGATGAGAATTTTGAAGAGGGAACTGGAGGTCCATGCTGGAAAGCCAGTACCCCTTTAATTCAACTAAAAATATTTATTCAATAGTTAAAGATTGACTGTGGTATCAAGTATTTTGAATGTTGGTAAAAATTAAAGGTTTTGGCAAAACAGACAATGGTATACTTATAATGGTTTTCTGAGGGTGGTTCCCAGAATATATTACCCAAAATACTATACAGTGAGAAGTGATAGTCACCATTCCATGTCTTTGACCACAAACATATCTTAAGATTTTCTTTGAAGAGGGTTTTTTAGCTTTTTGAGACACGGCCTTGCTCTATCACCCAGGCTGGAATGCGGTGGTGCAGTCATGACTCACTGCAGCCTCAAACTCCTGGATTCAAGCAATCCTCCTGCCTCAGCCTCCCAAGTAGCTGGGACTACACACACGTGTCACCATATTTGGCTAATTTTTAAAAAAATGTAGAGATGGGATCTCACCATGTTGACCAGACTAGGCTGGTCTTGAACTTCTGGCCTCAAGTCATCTTCCCCGCCGGCTTCCCAAAGTGTTGAGATTACAGGCATGAGCCACCACGCCCAGCCTGAAGAGGGTTTAAAAAATTATTTCACCAACATGTAAGAAAATGTAATATGCATTTTAAAGTTTAACCATTGTCAGTTACCCTGTTAATGCCTTAGTACCCAGAACAGTGCTACTTTTAGAGATATGTGTGTATCTATTTTCTGAATTCATTTTTGGTTGCAAAGCATCATTCTACAAACATCATGAAAGAGAGCCAAATACTGTGACTTCAAGGATTATCCAATACTCTATAATTAGTTTCATGACCAAAATGCCTTGAATAACTGAAAAGATGAGTGAATGAATGGATACATGAATACATATCATCCATTTATACAAAAATACTTTTGAATACAGGCATATCTTTGAGATACCGCAGGTTTAGTTCCAGACCACCACAATAATGTGAATATTGCAAAACAATGAGTCACATGAATTTTTTGGTTTCCTAGTGTATATAGAAGTTATATTTACACCACACTGTGTTCTGTTAAGTGTGAATAACATTATGATGACTAAAAAATGTACATGCCTTAATTTACAAAGAGTTTATTGCTTAAAAAAAAAAGAGGCTATCATCTAAGCTTTCAATGAGTTGTCATTGTTTTGCTGGTGGAGGGTCCTGCCTCGATGTACACGGTTGCTGACTAATCAGGGTGTTTGTTGCTGAAGGTTGGGGTGGCTGTGGCACTTTCTTAAAATACGACAACAGTGAAGTTTGTCACATCAATTGACTCTTCCTTTCACAAAAGATTTCTCTGTAGCATGTGATGCTGTTTGAGAGCATTTTACCCACAGGAAAACTTCTTTCAAAATTGAAGTCCATCTTCTCAAACTCTGCTGTTGCTTTATCAACTAAGTTTATGTAATATTCTAAATATTTTCTTGTCATTTCAACACTATTCACAGCATCTTCACCAGGAGTAGATTCTATCTCAAGAAACCACTTTCTTTGCTAATCCATAAGAAGCAACTACTCATTCCTTCAAGTTTGATCATGAGATTGTAGCAATCCAGTGACACCTTCAGGCTCCTCCTCTAATTCTAGTTCTCCACATCTGCAGTGACTTCCTGCACTGAAGTCTGGAACCCCTCAAAGTGATTAACGAGGGTTGGAATCAGCTTCTGCCAAACTCCCGTTAATGTTGAAATTTTGACCTCCTCCATTGAATTACAAATGTTCTTAATGATATCTAGATTGGTAGATCCATTCCAGAAGGTTTTTACTGTACTTTCCCCAGATCCATCAGAGGAGTCACTATGGCAGCTATAGCCTTAAAAAATGTATTTCTTAAATGATAAGACTTGAAAGTTGAAATTATTCCTTGATCCCTGCGCTGAAGAATGGATGTTGTGTTTGCAGGCATGAAAACAACATTGATCTCTTCGTAGATCTCCATCAGAGCTCTCGGGTGACCAGGTACATTGTCAGTGAGCAACAATATTTTGAAAGGAGTCATTTTTCTGAGCAATAGGTCTCAATGGTGAGTTTAAAGTATTCACTAAACCATGCTATAAACAGATGTGCTGTCATCCAGGTTTTGTTGTTCCATTTATAGATTACAGACAGAGTAGATTTAACATAATTCTTAATGGCCCTGGGAGTTTTGAAATGGTAAATGAGCATTAGCTTCAACTTAAAAGTCATCAGCTACATTAGCTCCTGTGTGTGTGTCTGTTGAAGCTTTGAAGCCAAATATAGATTTCTCTCTAGCTATGAAAGCCCTAGATGGCATTTACTTCCAATATAAGTCTGTTTAATCTACATTGAAAATCTGTTGTTTGACATAGCCACCTTTATAAATGATCTTACCTGTGTCTTCTGGATAACTGGCTATAGCTTTTAACACAGTACTTGCTGTTTCACTTTGAACTTTTATGTTATGGAGACAGCTTCTTTCCTTAAACCTCATGAACCAACCTCTGCTAGCTTTCAACTTGTGTTCTGCAGCTTCCTCAGCACTCTCAGCCTTCACAGAATTGAAGAGAGTTAGAGTCTTGTTCTGGATTAGGCTTTGGCTTAAGGGAATGTTGTGGCTGTTTTAATCTGTCCAGACCACTAAAACGTTCTCCATATCTGCAATAAGGCTGTTTTGCTTTCTTATCATTTGTGGGTTCATCAGAGTGGCACTTTTAATTTCCTTCAAGAACTCTTCCTGATCAATCACAACTTGGCTAACTGTTTGGCACAAGAGGCCTAGCTTTTACCAAGAGGCCTAGTTTTCAGACTATCTTGGCTTTTTTAATGTGCCTTCCTCACTAAGTTTAATCATTTCCAGCTTTTGATTTAAAGTGAGAGGTGTGGGACTCTTTTTCACTTGAACACTTGGAGACCATTGTAGGGCAATCACTGGCCTAATTTCAGTATTGTTTTGTCTCAGGAAATAGCAAGGCCCAAGGAGAGGGAGAGAGATGAAGGAATGGCTAGTTAGTGGAGCAGTCTGAGCACACACAACTTTTACCAATTAAGTTCACCGATTTATTTGGGTGCAGTTTATGGTGCCCCCAAATAATTACAAGAGTTAGCATCAATGATCACTGATTACAGATGACCATAACAGATATAGTAATAATGAAAAAATGTGAAATACTGTGAAAATTACCAAAATGTAACACAGAGACAGGAAGTGAGCACATGCTGTTGGAAAAATATAGAGCCAATAGACTTACTCAACGCAGGGTTACTACAAACCTTCAATTTATTAAAATCCCAGTATCTTTGAGGCACAATGAAATGAGGTATGCTTGTCTCTAGTTTCTGAATATGCTTTTGGTTGCAAAGAATCATTCTGAAAACAACATGAGAAAAGATCCAAACACTGAGACTTCAAGGGTTATTCAATACCCTATTGTTAGCTTCATAACCAAACAAAGAGAAATGCCTTGAATAACCAAAGGATGTAATGAATGATTGATGGACAGATAAATACATGTCCATGCATTTTCATCCAAAATACCTTTTTTTTTTTTTTTTTTTTTTTTTTTTTTTTTTTTTTTTTGAGATGAGTCTTGCTGCTGTCACCGGAGGCTGGAGTGCAGTGGCCTTCGACTCTGCTCACCACAATCTCTGCCCTCCAGGTCATGCTCTGGCCTCCCGGGTTTCAACTTGTCTTTTCCTGTCTCAGCGCTCTGAGTAGCTGAGATTACACTGGCAATGCACCACAACGCGCCAGCTCAGTTTGTGTATTCTTAGGAGAGAGCACGGCGGTTTTCGCCATGTTCACCGCAGGCTGGTCTGCAAACTCCCCTGACCTCAGGTGATCGCAGCCTGCCTCTGCCTCCCTAACAGTGCTGGGATTACAGGCATGAGGGCGCACTGGTGATTAAAATACTTTTGAGTATTAGGGTCAGGGGCGTGGTGGCTCATGCGTGTAATCCGCAAGCACTTTGGGAGGCCAAGACAGGTGGATTCACATAGATCAGGAGTGTTGAGAGCCAGAGCCTGGTCAAGCATGGTGAAACCCCATCTCTACTAAAAATAAGCAAAATTAGGCTGGGCATGGTGTGGGTGCTGTAATCCGGTTACTTGGAGGGCTGAGGCAAGAGAATCGTTGATGGTTGCAGTGAGCCAAGACAGGGCCTTGGCACTCCATCCAGCCTGGGTAACGAGCGAAACTCTGTTAAAAAAAAAAAAAAAAAAAAAAAGATAATAGAAACAAAGACAGGAAGCAAAGAGAAAGAAGATAGTGACAAGGATTAAAGATGCAGCTTTGAGGATGGCAAAACTGCAGAGAGGAGAACTATTAGGTTGGTGCAAAGGTAACTGCCAGTTTCACCATTAAAAGAAATGACAAAACTCAAGGTGGTGGTAGGAGGGACAGCTGAGTGACTCCTCAGAAAATGTAAAGTGCTGAACCTTTGTAGTTTGGAAGATTTGGTTAACCAGAATGACTCATTCCCCAAATATGCCACATCTTCAAGATTTTACCGTAAAAGCAAGCAGACTGGCCCTGGCATTTCTACCATAAGCTGGTGCTTTAACGTCCACATCTGGCAGAGGTTCTAGATGTCACATAAATGGAACATAGTCATCCAGCTCAAAGGCGACTTGGGGTCATTGAGTCGAATTTTCATTTTATAGCTACAAAGTACTGATAACTAAAATTTACAAAGTAATGCACATGTGGCAGTCACTGTTCTAAGCGTTTACTGTATATTACCCTATTTAATCCTCAGAACAACCCAGTGAAGTAGAAACTATTATGATTCCCATTTACAGATGAGGGTACTGAGACACAGAGAAATTAAGTGACTTGCCTACGGAGTCACACAGTTCATTAGTGGTGCTGTAGACCTTGGGTATAACCACTTGTCTGTATCTCTCAAAAATCATACAGCTGGATAGCAGCAGATCCAAGAATGGACTCGGCTGTCTCCCAGTGCAGTGCCCTTTCTACTGTGGTAACCAGAACTCGACAGTGCTCCCTCAGTTGGTTGTAAATAACAGTCCCATAGTAATTGCAAGGATGAGAATGAACTTTTCAGTCTCCCCATCCCCACGTTTTTGGAATGGTTCTACCTCTGAGAGCACATGAACTCAGCCTAGTTTTGGGGCTGGTCTGCCCCCAATTTTAACTTCCATCATGGCATTGCCATTTGAGCAGTGTGTGTTTTGGAGCTGGCAGAAGGTATTTTTGTGCTTCAATTCAATTCAGCGATCGTGTTAGAAGCCATCCTTCAAGTGTCCAGTGATGTTAGTATGTCCCTTTGGGAGTGATTTATAGGCAAATGGGCTGCATTATAGGGTGATGTGCTGAACAGGGGACCAAAGTATGACCAGCAATGTTAGATTTCAAGGTCGTTGAGTAAACCTGCTGTCAGGATTTCCAGGGATGATTTGATTGGGAAGAAAAATGCATCTTTGTTTCATCATTTCAAAGCAATTTCATGCTTCGGTTCTCCACATTTCTGTCTTCTGAACACTTCCAAGGGGCATACTTGAGCCTCAGCATCAGCCTGAAGTCTTGTGTGATAGAGTCACCATGCAAGGTCTCTCTGGGGGTATGTTGAAAGCCACCAGTAAGACTTGACTTTGATAAAACGTTTGTCTTTTTTGCCTCAATTAAGTTGAGAAGATTCAAATGTAGCTTTTAAATTGAAAAATGTAACTGAGTGAGAAGGTTTATATCATATATTAAAAGGCTAAGGAGACAGCTAACAAATGTGTTTCAGTCACTATTACAACTGAGGCCTGCAATCTGGAGTGACTCAGGGGTCCATATCTCTGGACAAGGATATCCACTTTTCTGAACCGAACCAAGGATGAGGTAGAGTGGGACAGAAAAGGACAGATTCTAGAGAGCTTTCCCAAGGGACATGTCTGGCACCTGGAAGTGGCTGAGCCTAATGTGTAAAGATTTCAAATACCATCTGGTCATTTCTTTAGGACTTCATTTGGCAATCTGTGGGATTGTTTTTTGATGTGATGCCAGCCTGACCAAATGCAGTTTCTTTCAATGGTGTGGTTGGTGTCTGCTGAGAAAGCAGAAGAGGGGACTCTTGTTTAGCTCACAACCATTGTGTGTTAGGCACTATGCTTGAGCATTTCACATGTTCTGGAAGTATTCTCAACCCTGGCTGTGATTTCAGTCACCCAGGGAGCTTTTCAGAAACACTGAGGCTCACACCTGTAATCCCAGCACGTTTGGAGGCCAAGGTGGGCAGATCATTTGAGGCCAGGAGTTTGAGACCAGCCTAGCTAACATAGCAAAACCCTGTCTCTACTAAAAATACAAAAATTAGCCAGGCGTGGTGGTGCTTGCCTGTAATCCCAGCTACTTGGGAGTCTGAGGCAGGAGAATTGCTTGAACCTGGGAGGTGCCGATTGCGGTGAGCCGAGATCACGCCACCGCTCTCCAGCCTGGGCGACAGAGCGAGACTGTCTCAAAAAACAAACAAACAAGCAAACAAGCAAGCAAAAAGAGACACTGAGGGTCAGTTCCTATATCCTAAGCTTCTAATTCATTCAGTCTTAAGTAAGAATTGGGGTGTTTGTAATTTTGAAGGCTTGTCAGGTGACTCATGTGCAACTGAGGTGGAGAACCTCTAGCTTGGAGTGTCTTGTTGAATTTGGGGACATTTTTCTGCTCTGCTTACCCATCCGCTTGCAACTTAGAGGGAGAGTCACATTCTTCATGGTGACAAGAGTGAGAAGTATATACGTTGGCCTCAATACTCCGAATACCTGTGCCAAATTCCTTCGGCACCTTGCTTCGGTGGTTTGGATTGCCTCCCTTTCCTGCCTGATTCCAGCTAATATTGCTAACTTTCCAGGAGAACATTTTTGGCAACCTTGCCATCTGCATTTAGAAGAATTGCTTGCCTTCATTACTTTATGACTCTCCCAGTATGCAAAAGTCTATGGAGAGGAGACTTTTAGGAGGCCCCAAGCAAAGAAGACCTCATCTTCCATTTAAGGTTTCATTCCCAGGAACTTTCCCAATACAAGCCTCAGTGCTCCCGGGCTGGCCTTCCTGGAGAGGGCTTCCTGAGGCAGAGTTATTGGGACCTGAGGGAGGGATTCCTAGAGTACAGTAATTCCAGACTGAAATTCCCAGGCTTGGGGTCTCCCTGAGAATTCCCTCGGGAGGCCCCTGTGTGTATTTGGGTGAAAGAAAGCTATTGTTGAGGAAATTTGCCCTGCCAGGGACCCCAGGGACCACTTTGGGTGTGTGTGGGTGGGTAGAGATGAAGGGGAAAGTTCCAGCTGCTTCAGATGGTGGCGAATGACTTAAACAAACAAGGACTGGGGCTTGGGAGAGAGGAGACAGTGCGAGTCTGGACAGGTTTCAGGTTCTTGACAGAGACAAATTTGAGAGAGATTTACAGACACCATCTCCATCTATCACACAAATCTATGTCAAGATTTTGAGTTTGCAAAACAGCACCAGCATCATTTCATCATCTCTGTGATTTAGGAAATGAGATTGAACACTTGTGAAATACCTACTGTGCGCCAAGCACCAGGCACCAGGGTGAGTACATTCACCCGTATGTTACCCTAGCAAATAATTTGATTTTCAAAGTATACCCTGAGGTGCGCATGATTACTATCCCAATTTTATGGATTTAGAAACTGAGGCCCAGGTCATTGACGTGATTTACTCAAGGTTACACAAACTGTGTAAGAACCTGGGTTAACCTGACATGTAATTGAAGTTATGCTTCTTTTACTTCACCTATCATGACCCTCTTCCCCTATGTCTTTTTAAAAAGATATACATATTGTTACATTTTTTTCCCCTAAATGTCGCCTAGATTTGCTTTCTCCGTAGTTTCACCTTCCACTCTTCTTTGGTTCCTGAATCTGGCTTCTATCCCAGCATCTCCAATGAAAGTAATACTCCTGTAGGTCATTTGATGACCAAACCATCAAACCCAACCCTAATCAGTCCTTATCTAACCTGCCTTCATAGTATTTAGCACTAATGGTCTCTCTCTCTTGAATTGGGCTATCTCATTCATTCTCATAGGTGTACCAGCTCTATGCTGATCAATCTCAAATCTACCTCTGCAGTCCTGACCTCTCTCCTAAGCTTCAGGCCTATCCATCTACTGCCTACTAGATTTATTCATTTGGGATATTCGACAGAGGCTCCACACACTCCCCTAACCACCACCCTGTTCAATCCCTTTTGCAGGATCTATGAAGCCAGCAACTTGGGCGTTATCTTTTCCCTCACCGACTCATCTAAATCAGTCCATCAAGTTCTCTGCATTCTGTTTTGTGATTATTTCTTAAACATGACCTCTCTCTTCTCTATGCTCAAGACTCCTTCTTTAACTGAGGATTCTTTTCAAGAGCCTTCTAAAAAGTCTCTCTGAATCTGCTTCACTGCACGAGTCTGTTTTCCATGCTGCTAAAAGAGATCTTTTGAGGGGCTAATTAAACAGTTCTATGGCTCTCAGAACCTCTATTTTCCAAAGTACATTTGCAACCTATTTTCCAGGATACTCTGTGAAAATAGGACTGTGGTCAAGTAGCTTTGGAAACTTTCTGTGTACTATACTTTTTGTTTCCTTTTGGAGATTCAGATAGCATGTTAAATGTCCTGAGAATCCCTTAAGTTAAAAACAGGCTTACATTTATATACTTCAGCATCCCAAATGGATTTCATCATGGAATCACCCCTCCTCCCAAACACTCATATTTTTAAGCGTGGGGCCTGCTCACAACATTCTGCAGAACACATTTGTAACCACAGGATGAATGTTCTGATCCTTGGCCTGCCATACAAGGCTCTTGTTCATCTGACCTCTGCTCACCTGTCGATATGGTTAGGCTTTGTGTCCCCACCCAAATTTCATCTTGAATTGTAATCCCCATAATCCCCACCTTTCAAGGGAGAGACCAGGTGGAGGTGATTGAATCATGGGGTCAGTTTCCACCATGCTATTATTGTGATAGTGGGTGAGTTCTCATGAGATCTGATGGTTTTGTAAGTAGCAATTTCCCCTGCCTGTGCTCTGTCTCCTGCCACCACGTAAGACGTACCTTGCTTCCCCTTCACCTTCCACCTCAATTATAAGTTTCCTGAGGCCTCCCCAGCCATGCAGAACTGTGAGTCAGTTAAACCTCTTTCTTTATAAATTGCCCAGTCTTGGGCAGTTCTTTATAGCAGTATAAAAACGGACTAATACACCTGTCTAGCCACCTCTCCCCCTTAAACTCTCACTACTCTCACCATTCTTGAGAATAGTCATCTTCCTCACACACCTCTGTGTTGTGGTTTTGTTTTTGTTTTTTGCCTGAAAAGCTATTCCCCTCCCCTCACCATCTCAGCCTGCCTTCAACTCATCATTGAAGACCCAGGTCAACTGTCTTCCCCTCTATGAAGCTTTCTCTTATTTTCTGCAAGGGAGAAGTAGTCACCCCTTCTTTTTACTTAGAATCTTGCTTCATACCTTGAATATTACACCTAGGACATATGAAGTCATTCTGTGTCTACCTAGCCTTTTAACCTTTCAAACCAATTGGGTTATTGTCTATATCTTTTCACGTTAAGACTACCTTTATCTCTTGTCAGAAGTTTGGACTTATCACTGACCCAACAGAAAACAGTCTCATCCTTTCTAGCTTTTGGTAAGACAGTATATGTGAGAAAACTTATAGCTAGGTATGGTCGGAGGACATGTCAATCCAGAGTGTTTGCTAATGTGTTCAGCTACAGTCCACAATAGCATGTGCCACAGTATGTTGTCTCACCTAGATGGTGTGGAGATAGGTTCGATTGTAGGTATACAGTGGATAATAACATCTTGGCACAGAAACAAAACCCAAGGGCACCTCATCCACTGCTCCTGAGACAGGCTCAAGGCTCAGCTTTAGCTAGTTAGCCTGGATCTGTATTCAGTTTTCCAGTCATCTTGAGGCTGGGGACTCAGAGTAGCAGCCTACTTCATGAATCCTGCTCATCAGTAAGCAGAATATTCACTGTCAAGGGCTTACTCTGTTCAGGCACTGTGCAAAGTCTTTGGCCACATTATCTCATGTCATTCTCACAACAACTCCATTAGGTGGAAACTCTTATTTTCATCATGTAACAGATGAGTGACTACACTGAGCCTGGGCAAGTAAAACGACCTGTCAGTGAGCATAGCTTCAGACCCTAATCCAGCCTATGGCACTGCCCTGATGGGTTACCTTGGACAAATCAGTTAATCTAACTGAGCCTCAATGTCCTCATCTGTAAAATAGGAACAATACTAGTGTCTATCTCATGGAATAGTTATGAGGGTTCAATGATAGGATGCATGCAAAGTGCCTGACATGGTGCCTGGCACTTGGTAAGTGCTCTATAAATGGTAGCTATTATGCGCTCACATTAGAGACATTGTTTTCAGCCAGAATGAAGGGAGGCATGGGGGCAGTTTTATACTGAAAGAGAGGGTAGGTCTAAAAATTATTTGGATGATGAAAAGGTCACAATCCTTTGGGAGGCAAAGGAGGGAAAGTTTATCTCAAACACAGGGAGGGAGATGGCAGCCAGGTACCAGAGCTCTTGATGTGTAAAGGGCTGGCCATGTGGAGACTGAACAAAGTCAGTGAAGCTTGGCTCCTGTGCAAATCAGAGATGAGCTCAACATGTATCCCATGTAGCTGATCTTGCATGTGTAGTGTGGTTTCTGATGCTTTCCCCGTAAGGGCAGCTTCATCCACTCCTGTGAGAAATGCAGCTCACAGATGTGGAGGACCATCTGGAAAAGGGATGTGAGTGAAGTTGGGTGACTGACAGTGGGTGGAACTGGAGCTATTGACTCAGGCGGCAGACCTCCTGGGTTAGAATTATGACTGTGCCACTTGCTAGCTGTGTGGGTTTGGGCTATCCACTATCTCTCTGAGTCTCAGTTTCCTTATCTATAAACTGGAAATAGTAAGAGTACCAACCTTATAGGGTTATTGGGAGGAACAGGCGAATTTATTCATGTGAACTGCTTAGCACAGACCAGGCACATGGTAAAGGTTCAAGAAATATTGTTTTTTCATCATTATTATGTGTTCTGGATGTGGCAGGGGAGATGGGGCCAATGTGGAGGATCACAGGGCTTGCTGAAACAATCCCAAATGAATCTTCTTCAAATTGACCTCTGCAAATATTGCCTCTGCCTCCATTAATTTAAAGAAGCTTTGCATTCTTTTCTCTTAAGTTTATTTTGCAGCTCATGTCTTAATGAGCTTAAAAAACACTATAGAGGTTTTGATCCAATTTCAGACTACCCTGTAAGATAATCAGCATCTGACAGTACTGCTGTACTCTTTCAGGCATTTTATTTGAAATGATAGTAATGTGATATTTGCATCTAGTGCAAATTATGAATTTTCACTAATTCTTAGATTAGATGGGGCTTAACTGCTAGGATGCAGCTTGCACATTTAATCTACTTCAGAGTGGCTTCATTTATTAGATGGTCCTCATGGGTTTGGGGAAAGGATGTAAAATATCACCAATGAGGTATGAAGTAGGTTTTAAAGGATGGAGTCTTGTTTTCAGAGTGGATTGAGCTGCTGCTAAATCACAGCCATTGCCCAAGCCCACATAGCACGTATTCCAGCCTGAGTTGCCACCAATTTTTCCTTGTGACTTGATCCAGTCCTCAGTTCCCTGCTGGCAGTTTGTGCACCCCTTTGCTTTTCCCTGTGCTGCTCAGGTAGGTGGTTGCTGCCTAATTAAACACCCACACAGCAATTCTCTCTGTTTTCTTCCTCCATTCCAGGATACTGTTTATTCTTGTTTTACATTTTTTTGGAAAATGTTTTGAAGCACCTTTTGAAAAAAGAAACGTAGTGCTGATGATCAGCTGAATGTTTTATAGCTTTTCGGGAAGTGTGAAATGTTATGATAGCTGGCAGCCAAGTGTCAAGAAGGCCTTGGAGAAAAAGAAAAGGCCAATTCCAATTCCTTTAAGGCAACTTTTAGAAAATATTCGGGCTTTAAATTCAGCTTCACATACTACCTCCCAAGTCCTCTCTAATTAATAGAAGGTAAAAACATTTTGGCTGGGCCTGTAATCCTAGCGGTTTGGGAGGGCGTGTTGGGTGGATCACGAGGTCAGGAGTTTGAGACCAGTCTGACCAACATGGTGAAACTCCGTCTCTACTAAAAATACAAAAAAACAAAAACAAAAAAAAAAACAATTAGTTGAGCATGGTGGCACGCACCTGTAATCCCTGCTACTCAGGAGGCTGAGACAGGAGGATCATTTGAACCTGGGAGGCGGAGGTTGCAGTGAGCCAAGATCATGCCACTGCACTCCAGCCTGTGCAACAACAGAGTAAGACTCCATCTCAAAAACAAAAAACAAACAAATAAAAAAACATGTTTTGCTCAATCCAGCATCTGATATACATTTTTAACTACTTTATTCAGATTGAGTTGAATTTATATTTAATAGAGTTATATTCTGCATGTTGAATACATACATCATTGTATCCAGAGGCCATTGTTTATTTAAAGAACTTATAGAACAATTGTCTATTTTAATTTATTATAGAAGCTACACTATAATTTGGTTGTGATTGCCTTGACGTTACATGCATAGTCGTATCTGTGATATACTTGGAGCCTAATCTCTGGTCAAGATTGCAGCATTATTTCCATGGGAAAATGTTTGCCATGACAGTGACATGACTTCTGGCCGGCAGCAATAAATACATCATACCAAAACTGGAGAAGTGAGCATAGGCCAGTGTCTGCTGCATAATAGGAATTCATTCAAAGTCTGTTGAATGAGTGAATTAATTGTCTAAATTCTGTTCAGACACAATTATGTGGAACATGAAAGACTGAGAACTGTTCTCTCAAGTTCCATCATAATCAACAACTTTAGACAAGCCCCTCAACTACTCGCTGTCCCCATTTCCTTAGTAAGGGCTATCCATCTCATAAAGGGCTTAAGAGGAAAGGACATGGAGCATTAGTCTAAAATGCCATTCTTTAAAAGTGATATGCTCAGGCGTATAATCCCAGCACTATGGGAGGCCTAGGTGGGTGGATCACCTGAGGTCAGAAGTTTGAGACCAGCCTGTGCAACATGGTGAAACCCTGTCTCTACTAAAAATACAAAAAACAAAAAAAATTAGCCAGGTGTGGTGGTGGCATGCCTGTAATCTCAGCTACTCGGGAGGCTGAAGCAGGAGATATCGCTTGAACGCCTGGAGGCAGAGTTGCAGTGAGCCAAGGTCGTGCCACTGCACTCCAGCCCGGGCAACAGAGTGAAACTCCATCTCAAAAATAAATAATAAATAAATAAATAGAATAAATAAATAATAAATAAAATAAAAGGTTATTAAACTTCATTAGATATAAAGTAGGAGAAAGCCAAACCCATCATTTTTAACTTATTTTTTTTTTCTTTTACTCAACCAGATAGTTGGTGACATATAATCAACACACATTTATCAAGGGATGCTATTGTAGGTACTCAACACCGTGCCAGACACAAGGAATGCCAATGTTCCTGCTCAAACAGCTTCCAATCCTGTTGAAGAGACAACCCTTCTCAACACTGGTTCTATTGACATTCTGAGCTGAATAATTCTTTGTTGTAGGGGGTTGCCCTGTGCATTGCAGGATGTTTAGCAGCATCCCTGGCCTGGCCCTGGCTTACTAGATGTCAGTTGTAGCCCCTTCCTAGTTGTAACAACGAGAAATGTCTAGACATTTCCACGGCCTTCCATTTCCTCTGTGATGCAAAATCACCTCTTACTGCAAACCACTGGTGTAAAAAGTGATCTGTCATGCAAATTAGTATGAGACAGTCAAATGAGGAAGTAAGAGGGAGGAGAATTCACTGGCGTGAATCAGCTGGAGTAATCAGAGACTTAAACTGGACCTTTAAAACTGAGTGGGATTTTGATAAGTGTCAAGGTTATTGCAGGTATAGAAAATTGCATGTGCTATGGTTCTAAGACTGCAGTGCTGCAATTTGGTGGGTTTGTGGGATGGCCTAGTGACTAAACTGACTGACTTGAGTGAATGGAGAGGAATGCAGATAGTGGACAATGAGGTGAATAAGGTAGGTTGGTTGCCACAATGCCAGTTTAAAAGAGCGGCAGGATGCAAATGGGGTTTGGATAGTGACTCTGCCAGTAGTGTGTAGGATGGTTTGGAGCGAGGATGGATGGGGGAAAGGCTGTAACTCCCCTTTTCCATGCTTTTACAAAGAGAGAGGGGTAAACAGGTTGAAATAGTGAACACAGATTCCTAATGCAGCAATGGCATCTCTTAAGTGTTGTGTGCACTAGACATCACATCGCTCATGTCATAGGATAGGTTCTGCGGATTTGTTTTTCTTTCTCCTTTTTGCCTGTGATTTGGAGATCAGAAGATGTAGATGCCACAGATTTGTCTTAGAAAGTAGTTGTCTTGTTCTTCACATTAATATACTTCATTAGGTCTTTTAGATTAGTTCCTGGGGCTAAAATCCATATTCTTCAGACAGTTTTCTTTGCAACTGTGTCCTGCGACAGTTCTCTTTTCAATTATGTTGTGCCACTTTCATATTTCTTTCAAAATGTTCTCAATCAATTTTACTGGCACTTTCTCTTTTCTCTCCTCCAATAATATGGCAATGTATTACCTTATTCGCCATCCACCCCATGATCATACAATTTTTGCATACACCTGAAAAAATACTTTTCTTTCATTTTGTCAAAATTTATAGCATTTACATTGATGAGTTTAACAACTACATGACATGTAGAATGTCCACGAAGAACTCCACATAACCAGCATCTAAATTTGAGTATTTGAATGCTTAGGGCTGCAACATGATCTCAGGAATTTTTTTTCCAGGACCTGAGAAAAACAAAAATGGCTGCAAAACATGAGCCTTGTACTGTGGCTGATATCATTGAAGCACAAGTTAGCTGCAAAAGGAAAATTCATTTGGTTTAGTGGCGGAAAGGTGATAGAGATGATCTCTGTCACAACTAATCTCAAAGTTATCAAAATCTAAAAGTTAAGGTAGAAAATGGCATGAGAACAGTTTTAAAAGTACCATAGCTTGGTTCAGTGAATCTGAACTCAATCAGCTTGCCATTTAGTAATAAAATGATGTGGCCTTGGCAGATGGTGAGTTAGTGGAGGGCTCAGTATTATTCAAGGTCAGTTTATATAGGAAAGAAGCAGAAACAACACCCCCGTTTTCTTGCATTATGTCTCATAAAGAAATCTTTTTAGTAATTTCACTTAGAAAAGGAAATACTCAATGTACCCTTTCATATATCTGAGGTAGGATAAGCTTGTAGAATCAGTACTAGCCCTGAAGCTTCTACATGCCTCTTACTGTGTGAGAGGAACTGGAGGAAGAGCGGCAAACCATATGATCGCTGACCTCAAGGAGCTCACCACTGAGTTGAGGTCACTGAGTAGCTGTGTGTGGCACACAGTAAGGTCACTATGGTCTGGAGAACTGTAGAAAGTTTCCTGGAGGAGGTTGAATTTATACTTGGCTTTGAAAAGTAACGTAGAGAGAAAGGTATGGGCATTTCGAGTAACATGAGAACAGAACTAGCATGGTGTCTGTAGGAAAAAGCTGGGTGCTCTGCTCAGCTGGTGGAGGGAAGCAGAGAAGCTGTATATTTAGGGAAAGAGTGGAAGTAAGGTTGATGGACAGGATGCCTCTGGCTCTGAAGAGAGTGTTTTGGAAAACAGGCTACTTACTGTCGCCAGCAATGGTAACCACTGCAGTCCATGGAGCAGAGACGGACCATGAAGAAAATGGTAATTTGGGCCAGGCGCAGTGGCTTACACCTGTAATTCCCAGCAATTTTGGAGGCCGAGGTGGGCAGATTGCTTGAGGTCAGAAGTTCGAGACCAGCTTGGCCAACATGGTGAAACCCCGTCTCTACTAAAACTACACAAATTAGCCGGGTATGGTGGTGCACACCTGTAATCCCCGCTACTCTGGAGGCTGAGGCAGGAGAATCACTGGAACCCAGGAGGCAGAGGCTGCAGTGCGCCAGGACCACGCGACTGCACTCCAGACTGGGTGACCCAGCGAGACTCCATATCAAAACAAAACAAAACAAACAAACAAACAAAAAACCTACCTTGAAGGGGAAACTCCTTTAAAACTGGAGCAGTACTAAAGTGTTCAATAACCCAAGTTTACATAAAATGAATTGTGATGATTTCTGTAAATCTGTAAATATAGGTCATGCTGATCTGTTCCCTGAAGGTGCTTAAACCAACCTCAACTTCAGTCGTCCATGCCTTTCATGACTCACTCTGGCTTTCCCCAGACAAATAAGGTCTCTCTGCATGAGAAGCTGGGATTTAGCTTCATAGCAGTTTTGAGACACGGTCTGTAGGAGCAATTTTTCAAGAAGCAAGACTATTTGCACTTGGTCCTAAAAATGTTTGGGGTGGAGAACAGAAAACAGCAAATAACACTGTTTTATAAATGAACAAGGAGGTTCAAGAGCTTTTCTCTCAACCCCCTAAACCTTCTTCTGGGAGTTCCTCCAAACCTAAAGTCACACCCATCTACCAGATTGTGTAAAGCTGAGTCCTCGGAATGTGAAATTTATGAGGGCAGGGACTTTGTTATGTTCATTTCTCTATTCCCAGCCTTTAGAGCAGTGTCTGGAACACAGTAGATACTCTACATTTCTCCCTTTAAATCATGTGCTGTGGAATTCATAAACTTTCCATTTTTGACAGAGACATTATTTAAATAATCATCTTTATTTTCAGTTCATCCATTTAATATTGAGTTTTAAAAATAGCAACTTTATTGAAATATAATTCCTATGATATTACAATTCACCCTTTTAAGGCATACAATTGAGTGGTTTTTAGTTTATTCAGAGCTGTGCCACCATCACTACTAATTCCAGAGCAGTTCTAACACCTCCATAGGAAATCCCGTAATTGTCAGCAGGCACTCCACATTTCCTCTTCCCTCCAGCTTTTGGCGGTCACAAATCTGCTTACTATCTCTATGGATTTACCTATATTGAACATTTCATGTAAACAGAATCACACAATATGTGATTTTTTGTGACTGGCTTTTTTCATTTAGCTAAATGTTTTCAAGGTGCATCCCTCCTCTAGCACTATCAGAGCTTCACTTCTTTTTTGTGGCCAAATAACATTCCATTGCATGAGTTAATCACATTTTATTTATCTATTTATCCGTTGATGGACATTTGGGTTATTTCCATTTCTCGCCTATTATGAATGGAGCTGCTATGAGCATTCATATAGAGGTTTTTGGGTGGACTGGTGATTTCATTTCTCTTGGGTATATACCTAGGAGTGGAATTGCTGGGTCATATGATGATTTCAAGTTTAACTTTTTGAGGGACTATCAGACTGTATTGCAAAATGGCTGCAACATNCATGAGAAGCTGGGATTTAGCTTCATAGCAGTTTTGAGACACGGTCTGTAGGAGCAATTTTCAAGAAGCAAGACTATTTGCACTTGGTCCTAAAATGTTTGGGGTGGAGAACAGAAAACAGCAAATAACACTGTTTTATAAATGAACAAGGAGGTTCAAGAGCTTTTCTCTCAACCCCTAAACCTTCTTCTGGGAGTTCCTCCAAACCTAAAGTCACACCCATCTACCAGATTGTGTAAAGCTGAGTCCTCGGAATGTGAAATTTATGAGGGCAGGGACTTTGTTATGTTCATTTCTCTATTCCCAGCCTTTAGAGCAGTGTCTGGAACACAGTAGATACTCTACATTTCTCCCTTTAAATCATGTGCTGTGGAATTCATAAACTTTCCATTTTGACAGAGACATTATTTAAATAATCATCTTTATTTTCAGTTCATCCATTTAATATTGAGTTTTAAAATAGCAACTTTATTGAAATATAATTCCTATGATATTACAATTCACCCTTTTAAGGCATACAATTGAGTGGTTTTAGTTTATTCAGAGCTGTGCCACCATCACTACTAATTCCAGAGCAGTTCTAACACCTCCATAGGAAATCCCGTAATTGTCAGCAGGCACTCCACATTTCCTCTTCCCTCCAGCTTTTGGCGGTCACAAATCTGCTTACTATCTCTATGGATTTACCTATATTGAACATTTCATGTAAACAGAATCACACAATATGTGATTTTTTGTGACTGGCTTTTTTCATTTAGCTAAATGTTTTCAAGGTGCATCCCTCCTCTAGCACTATCAGAGCTTCACTTCTTTTTTGTGGCCAAATAACATTCCATTGCATGAGTTAATCACATTTTATTTATCTATTTATCCGTTGATGGACATTTGGGTTATTTCCATTTCTCGCCTATTATGAATGGAGCTGCTATGAGCATTCATATAGAGGTTTTGGGTGGACTGGTGATTTCATTTCTCTTGGGTATATACCTAGGAGTGGAATTGCTGGGTCATATGATGATTTCAAGTTTAACTTTTTGAGGGACTATCAGACTGTATTGCAAAATGGCTGCAACATTTTATGCTTCCACCAGTAGTGCATGAGGGTTCCCATTTCTCCACATCTTCGTCAACACTGGCTATTCCTGGTCTTTTTTATATAACCATCTTATAATGTTAATGAGTTAATGTTGACTTTTGGATTATAAATGTATTATATTTATATATT
>NW_016827938.1:50711-68937 GCF_001698545.2 Rhinopithecus bieti
AAAAAAAAAAAAAAAAAAAAAAGAAAACAAAGTTAAACATCCATAAAATACTAAAAAGAAAATAAAGATCACCTGCAGTCTCACAACCCAAGGTGTATCATTTTGCTTTAGTTTCTTACACTGTTTGTTTGCTTGCATTCATTCATTCTTTCTTTCACTCATTATATATTTACTGAGCACCTACTATGTGCCTTGCATTGCAGCAAGATACAAATTGTGATCCTAATTTTCTTTATAATAATTAGGTTTATAATTGTTGGTATAGTCCATGCCTCCTCTCCTAGACTTTGGTGTCCAGGACCATCTTACTCACCATACATCATATTGTGACCATTTACCAGGTCATTAAATATTCTTTGAAAATAAAAATTTTAATGGCTGCATAAGACTTCACTTTCAGCGTCTACCAGAATTTGCTATTTCCCTATTGGTCATTTAAGATATTTTCTCTTTTTATTCTGCTATTTTCCGTAACTATAATTCCATTTTGAACATCATGTGTAAGAGTATACACATTTTTATGGCTTGTGTTGTATTAGCCATACTGCCCACCAGAAAAGCCCTACTAATTTAAGCATCTACCGGCAGTATATGAGTATTTCTCAAATGCAGTTGAAGGAAGTTCCAAAATGGCAGACCCAAGGAACTGGAAGACTTACCCAATACATCCCTTTGCCTCCAAGGAGAGACAGAATGACCACTGCCACCAGAGGGGAAGCCAGTTTGTTTAAGAGAATTGAAAAACACTAGGGAGAACTCTCTCAACATAACAGCGCTGGAATTTGGGGGGAAGAATAACCAGTGGTGCAGGTTGATTATTTACATACATTTATAAATTATCTTTACAGAGCTAAGAGTGAACCTGATAAGTGGTGTTGGTATAACCTCAGAGAGGCAATCCAAATTTTATTGATTCTCTATTATGTGTCACAGCTTGAGTTAAGTGCTATGAGTGATGCATGGATGAACTAAACACAGTTCTTGGCTCCCCAGAATGTTAAAATCCAGTAGCAGGGAAAAGTGTGTGTGAGCTGGAATTTGAACGACCTGGGTTCCAGTTCTGATTCTTCTACCCATTATAGCAGTGACCTTGGAGAGGTTACCTGATGTCTCTGATCTTGTTTTCTCATCTGTAAAACAGGGTGAATAACAGAGTTCTTGTAAGAAGAAAATGAGATAATGTGTATAATGTTCTTAGGAGAGTATGTGGCACATAACACTATAGGAGCACTCAGGAAATAATAACCACCATTGCTTTGGTAATGATGTTTCCTATCTTCCAAGGATTTTGTGAGGATTCAATGAAGTAACAAATGCAAAACACTTAGTACTACTACAGTCTCAAATTAAGATGATGATACTGATGATAATGACAACCTTTTTGGTAAGGAACAGGTAAACATATCACAAGCGAGTTGTACCAGACATAAATGAATAACAAAAGGGTAACTTGCCCCTTGTCTCAGAGAAGGTGAGTCTTGGCATGGGTTGCTGAAGAAGACAGTGTTGGCTCTCCACATCTTGTGACACCAAGACTTATTAAAATCAGACATTCAAAGCAGTTGCAAGTTCTGATCTACACAACTGTTGGTCACTTCTGCTTTTGCGCCTACCTCATTTGAGGCACCTGGAGTGTGTGTTTTTTTTTTTTTTTCGTAGAACCATGACAACATGCCTATTGCTGGCCTGGAATTGTCTACCAAGCCCAAAGCTTTTTAGCAGTTGGTGATATTTGTTTCTTGTGCCATCACTGAATAATGACTTTTGTAGTCTGAAATTAAACAGGCATTCAAGGGCTCTAAGTGTCTGGCAAAAAAAGTTAGCGGGTGGAAAAGCTGCAGAGGATGTCTGTGAAATGCAATTGATGAACACACTTTTCCCCCTGAGCCGCTTTCCTGTTAGGAGGTGGAAACTGGTCTATTTCGGTGATGTGTGCTGACTTCTCCCCTTCTGGAGCCCATGCATTGGGTGCCTCCAGGTTTCAAAAGAATGAGGACAAATTAACTGTTCTTCTAAAGTACTAATGCTGCAGGCCCTTGTGAAATAAAACCTTTGCAGAATGGAAAATATTATTGTCTTCTTGCTTTCAAAAGTTACTTGTTTACCTGTTGCTCATAAAATGCAGGATCATTTGTGGTTGGGAAAAGGTATTCTTTGTCTGATGGGTTTAATTTCAGCACCGTAGACTTCCCTGAAGATTACAAAGCTATTCTATTGCTACACATTTATAGAGCTCACCCCGAGGAAAGGGAATTAGTGTCTGGCAATACCTTCCTGCCTGCCAATTTTACCTCACTGATTCAACCTTTGGAACTGATTTAATCAATGGATCAGCACATTATTCAAAGGTGGGAATGTTATTACAGAGAAGCTTTCAGGAGGGTGGATGATTCGTACAGGCACTATACAGGACTTTTAATCACACCACATAAAAGAAGTAAATTTGAATGTTGCTTATGCCCAGAATTTTGATGAAAAGTAAAATTTTGATGAAAAGTAAAAAGGAGTACTATGAGAAGCCCATAGATTTATGTGGGCAGACATTTCTTCTGAGAAAGAAAATTCAGTATGTTCTTGAGAGGTGATAGTGTGCTAGCAGCCCTCACTCTCAGCGCCTCCTCGGCCTGGGCATCCACTCTGGTGGTGCTGGAAGAGCACTTCAGCCCACCACTGCACTGTGGGAGCCCCTCTCTGGGCTGCCCAAGGCCAGAGCCGGCTCCCTCTGCTTGCGGGGACGTGTGGAGGGAGGGGCTCGGGTGGGAACCGGGCTGCACGCTGTGCTCACAGTCCAGCAACAGTTCTGGCAGGCATGGGTGCTGGCTCGGCAGGCTGCACTTGGAGTAGGCGCGCTGGCCCAGGGCAGTGAAGGGCTTAGCACCCAGGCTAGCAGTTGTGGTGGGTGCACCAGTTCCCCCAGCAGTGCCGGGCCGCTGGCACTGCGCTTGAGTTCTCCCTGGGCCTCAGCTGCCTCCCTGCAGGGCAGGGCTCGGGACCTGCGGCCCGCCACGCCCGAGCCTCCCACTCCCGTCGCGGGGGGCTCCTGCAAGGCCTGAGCCTCCCGGACGAGAGCCGCCCCCTACTCTGCAGGGCTGGGTCCCATCAACCACCCAGGGGCTGAGCGGTAGGGTTGCAGGGAGTGGGAGGGGCAGGCAGATCTGCCCGCAGCCCCTGTGCCGGATCCACTAGGTGAAGCCAGCTGGGCTCCTGAGTCTAGTGGGGACTTGGAGAACTTTTATGTCTAGCTAGAGGATTGTAAATGCACCAATCAGCACGCTGTGTCTAGCTCAAGGATTGTAAATACACCAATCAGTACTCTGTATCTAGCTCACCTAGTGGGGACATGGAGAACCTTTCTGTCTAGCACTGTGTCTAGCTAAAGGATTGTAAATGCACCAATCAGCACTCTGTGTCTAGCTCAGGGATTGTAAACGCACCAATCAGCAACCTGTCAAAATGGACCAATCAGCTCTCTGTAAAATGGACCAATCAGCAGGATGTGGGTGGGGTCAGATAAGAGAATAAAAGCAGGCTGCCCTAGCCAGCCAGCGGCAACCTGCTCCGGTCCCCTTCCACACTGTGGAAGCTTTGTTCATTCACTCTTTGCAATAAATTTTGCTGCTGCTCACTCTTTGGATCCACACCGTGTTTATGAGCTGTAACACTCACCGTGAAGGTCTGTAGCTTCACTCCTGAAGTCAGCAAGACCACGAACCCACCAGAAGGAAGAAGCTGTGGACACATCTCAACATCTAAAGGAACAAATTCTGGACTACCATCTTTAAGAACTGTAACACTCACCACAAGTGTCTGCAGCTTCATTCTTGAAGTCAGCGAGACCAAGAACCCACCAATTCTGGACACATTCTAGTGCAAAGATCCACAAAATCCAAAAACCACACCAATGGGCAAGCCTAATGAAAGTAAGAGAGATGAGAGGTTGAACATGGTAAGGAAGCTGAAAAGCCAAGGCTGTTCCCAATAGTCACTACACTCCAGTGGAAGAATTCTCAGTTTTTGTGCAGAGTCCTGTATTTTGCATAGCTCAGTTGCTGGACAAGTGAATGATCATTTTCCTCATCTGTCAAATGGGAATAGTAATACTTCTCAAGGTGTTTGTGAGGATCATCAGATACTAAGGATTTTACCTGTTTTTATTTTCCTTGTATGATGTACACGTTCTTTACGTTGAAAAAATTTCTTCAAACTAGAATCTTAAGTTCCATGGTATGGTNCATAGTCTTACTCTGTCACCCAGGCTGGAGTACAATGGTGCGATCTTGGCTCACTGCAGCCTCCACCTCAAGGGTTCAAGTGATTCTCCCACCCTAGCCCCGAGTAGCTGTGACTAAAGGTGTCCACCACCACACCTGGCTAATTTTTGTATTTTTAGCAGAGATGGGGTTTCACCATGTTGGCCAGGCTGGTCTCGATCTCCTGACCTCAAGTGATCTGCCCGCCTCGGCCTCCCAAAGTGCTGCCACCCTGAGATTTGACTTAATGGAGCCCATGGAAGATATGGATACCTTGGGTCATTAGTAAAGCGTTTGATGTAAAGATGTATCAACTCTGAGAGATCCTGGCTAGGTCTACTAAGTTAAGTGGAAGCACCACAACATCATGACTAAAAAGGAAAGACTTTGTGTTGAGCCAGGTGTTGTTTTGAATCTCAGCCCTCCTGCTTAGGAATTATAATCTTGGGCAAGCTACTTAACCTCGCTGTGGTTCAGGTTCATCATTCAAAAAGTAACAAGCATCATACTACCCACCTCAAATGGGAGCAGAAATTAAATGAGATTAAGTATGCAAAGCATAGGAGCACCATGCCGAGCATAGAGGCTCAATAAAGGGCAGTTGAGAGGAGTGGTGGCCTGGCGGTGTGGCTCATGCCTGCAATCTCAGCATTTTGGGAGGCCAAGGTGGGAGTATCACTTGGTTACTTTATCAGACACACCATACCTATGGAACTTAGATTCTAGTTTGGAGAACTAATTTTTTCAATGTAAAGAACATGTACATCATATAAGGAAAATAAAAAGGTAAAATCCTTATTATCTGATCCTCACAAACACCTTGAAAATTATTACTATTCCCATTTGACGATGATCACTTGATCACTTCAAGACCAGCTTGGGCAACACAGCGAGACCTCTTCTCTACCAAAAATTTAAAAAATCAGCTGGGCATGGTGGTGTGTGCCTGTAGTCCCAGCTACTCAGGATGCTGACGTGGGAAGATTGCTTGAGCACTGGAGATTGAGGCTACAGTGAGCTGTGATCGCGCCACTGCACTCCAACCTAGGTGACAGAGCGAGACCTTGTCTCAAAAAGAGAAAAGGGAGAGGAGTAGCAGGATTGATAGCAGCGGTGGCATTGCCCCTTGAGGATAGAAGGTCGCAGTCATCTTGAGGTCTGCTGGAGCAGTAGTTTCATTGAACCTCTCTTTGAGGGAGACTGTGTTCTTTGTCCTTGGCCTTTTTTGCCTACCTAGAACTGGCTGATCTTGCATGGACTACTATAGAAGTCCTTTGCAATCAGGTCGTTGAGGTCAGACAATCGAGTTCCAATCCAAGCTCTGTCATTTTTCAGCTGTGTGACACTGGGCAAGTTGAGTTACTCAACCTTGCAGAGCCCCATTGTTCTCAGCTGCAAAATGATAATACATTAATTATTTGCTGCATAGGGTTATTAAGGGAATGAAATAGGATAATTCATGTAAAAGTACCTCAGCCATTCACTGGAGCATGGTAAATGCCTAATAAAGGTATCTTCTGAGTATGGAAGCAAGACCTCATTACATGTGGTGTTGATTTACAATTGAGTGCATTTCATGATACTAAAATTAGGTGAGAATTGCTGGTATGAAAATGCAACCACATTACCACAGGCCTCACACCCATGCTTCCTGGGCAGTCTGTGGAACTATGTATCAATTAAACCTCTTTTCTTCATAAATTACCCAGTCTCAGGTATGTCTTTATAGCAGTGTGAGTACAGACTAATACACCTGGAAAAGTTGAGTGCTCTAGGTCAATTGGTCTGTTTAGTGGCAGGGCCAGGATCAGACTGTCAAGATCCCAAGATTCCACTTTGTGACATCGTCCTCCAGAGCCATTGCCTTCGCATACTGATTCACCTTCCTTTCTGTAGTTTCTGCCCTCCATTTAAGCACTTCTTTTGTTCCCCTCAAATCCCAGATGGCCAGCCTTTGAGGCCTGCCTTTCTTAGATATGACATCAATCATATCATTTCAAAATATAAAAAGAATTTGTTATTTTAGTTAGTTAAATTAATGGTGAAAGATTCATTTACCAATAATTTTGACTGCTCTTCATGTGTTCTGGGATCCCTGTAATAATATTCTAGCTTCCTCCATGCAAATGAATGCTGTACTACAGTGATTTTCAAACATTAGTTGCATTAGTTTCACTTTGGGGTCTTGTTGAAAATGCAAATTCCTGTGCCCCATATAACAGGATTCTGGTTCCTGAATCTGGGCCGAGGCTCAGAATCTGCACTTTTTTTTTTTTTTTTTTTTTTTTTTTTTTTTTATAAGAATCTGCACTTTTAACAGCCTTTGCCACTTGAGTCTAAGGCTAGTGGTATGCAACCCACACCTTTAGAAAACTGCTTGGCTTTGAGTCAGACTGCCTGGCTTTAAATCCAGACTCTGCCATTGACTAGCTGGAGGTCCTTGGGCCTTGGTTTCCTAGACTTAAAAAGGAGAATGATAATACATACTAGTCCATGTAAGGCTGCTATGATGATTACATGAGATAATAAATGTGGAGCACTTAGTATTGTGGTGAACCTACAGTTGGCACTCAAGAAATGTTAAGTAATAATATTTTAAAATCTAGGGCTGGGTGCAGTGGCTCATGCCTGTAATTCCAGCACCTTGGGATGCCGAGGCAGGAGGATTGCTGGAGTCCAGGAGTTGAAGACCAGCCTGGGCAACAATATGAGACCGTGTCTTTACAAAAAATATTAGCTGGGCATGGTGGTGCATGCCCATGGTGCCAGCTACTCGGGAGACTGAGGTGGGAGGATCGCTTGAGCCCAGGAGGTTGAGGCTTCAGCAAGATATGTTCATACCACTGCACTCCAGTCTGGGTGACAGTGCAAGACAGCGTGTCAAAAAATAAATACAAAAAAGAAATAAATCTATTGAAACACACACACACACACACACACACACACACACACAGAGACACAACATCTACAATGTATTTTTCTGGTTATTAAATGGTAATTAGTGTTAACAGAAGATTCTCCTTGCATTAACACACATGTATCTCCAAATGCATTCTTTAAAGCTTAGTGCTAACGTTCTTTTGTCTTTGAGGTGTTTGTGATCTTCCTCTTCACTGGAATAATTGTTCCTTTTATATCTCTCCCACTTGTGCCTCCCATAGAAGGCATTTTGTTCTACAACAAATTCTAGTGAGAAGTTTGCATCTCTCTCTTCCAGGCTTGCAAGCTGCTAAAGGACAGGGGAGCAGTTGTAGCCATCCCAACTCATACACTGTGGCCCAGGTCTTATCCAGTACTTAGCACTCTGTAGTACTTAAAACCACACTTGCTATATTCACCTGAAGTTCTGGAAGTGAGAAGCCTCAAATGAAATACTCAAGACCAGAATCTCTTTACTCTTTCTGATCTGAGCAAGTGGGAGGTGAGAGAATAAAACTGGGAAGTGTTGGGTCTTCTCTGGCTTGTTTGTTCTGCAGTAGGATTGGGAGAACATGTCCAAAAATGTAGAATTGAGAAGAACACCCCCAAAACCACCCCAGCAATTAGTGTTGTTTTAAAAAATCGTAACCAGATGGGGACGTTTCCTGAAATCACAACTTTGGTTCTTGGAGAAAGAAAAGCCCATTCCTGTGAGTGGGTGTTCATTAACTTCGTAAGTAGGGAAGATTCAGCTTGGCCTGGAAGGAGGTGGATTGTTGCAGGGGCACTCAACAGACAATTAAATAAGGAGGGGCATTTCCCATCAGACCACATGAAACAAGAGGCTGGTTGAATTTTCTACTTTTCAACTGTCTGCTTGAAGGTTTATATTCAATGTGTGTCACCACTACTTACACCTCATAGAACAGGGATTTGGTCCCAAAGAGATGTAATGCAAATGTCACATCATAAACTCCCAGACTGCCAATGCTGAAGGGATTTTAGGAATCATCTAGAATAAGAAGTATAGACCACCCACCATTGTTTTGTTAGTGTTACCAAAATGTCAATGGTCGTTCAAATGCCTTTAGTTGCTATTTTACTGCATATTATCTGATTCCAAAATGATTGGTATTTCTTGGGTTTATACTCTAGCTCTGCCACTGACTGGCTGTGTAACCTTGGGCACACAGTTGCCCTTTTGGGACTTCAGTTCCTTTTATAAAAGGAGCAAACATTTGTTTGAAAGTTGAAAAAAAGGTTGAAAGATCTTAAGGTTCTTTTTAGCTCTAAATATGGGAGAGTCTCCCAGAAATAGAAATGCACCACTCCTTTTTTTGAAAAATTCGTTCTTTCCTAATGTTGAAATGCTGGCAGTCCAGTGAGTCAGGTAACCATGTTACAAGAATTGTCTCACAAATTCTGTAAGGAGGTAGGGAACAAAGATATATTCTGATGTATGTTTCTTCTATTAAATCTATTTTGGTATTCCAAATGACATTTGTTCTTGCACAGCTTACTCTTCACACCAGCATGCTATCTGTCAGGGCACACACTGATTAAGACCTATTCTGAGGAAACATATTCTCTGTGATTGAAATCCAAACGTATTGATTGTTTTATTTCCATCAGGAGAGATTGCTTTCTATTTGGTGATGGATGACAAGTCTTCACATCTCTCCGTCTGCCAACTGGACAGAGGATGACACAAGCAGCATCTAAGTCTTGTGTGGACTGAGCCATTAGCTGTGACAGGCAGCTCCAAGCCCTCAGTCACTTCGCCATGGCCCTAGCATGGTCAAGTGAGCAAGATTAGACATGTCACAATTGCAAGATGATGCCTAAAACTGATGGCTTGTTGACAAGAACCTTTAAAAGTGACAAGGCCATCTTAGCAGCTCCTGAACAGGGTGGGACATGGAGGGATTTGAGAGCAGAGCCCAGCTCAGTGCAGAGAGAACGTCTCGAGGCTGCACTGTCTGTTATTTCTCCGTACCACGGTGTGCTAGAAGGAAAACCTTCAAAGGATTAAAACCCAAGTATTTATGAGCTAAACATAATGTTTCCCTCTCTCTGGGAATGCCCAGTGAGAATACCACTTACATATGCACAGAATGCCTGCATTTCGCAAAGTACTTTCACATGCATTGGCTCATTAAATTCTTAAAACTTTTATTCATGGGAAGTAGATAGATCCTACGTTTTTACCATGTTACAAATGAGGAACTAGGTATGCCCTTTAATCTCTGATCCCTGGCCCCACAAGCCACTCTTCAAGGCTTGAACCCATGGCTTCTAGTCTGGTCTTTCCATCATCCAAGGTGCTCAGTTATTCGAGCCTGTAGCTATTGCCTGCAGGACACGTAATCATAGCAACTCACATTTATTGAACTCTTACTATGTCCCAGACACTTCACATAATTTTAATTTAATCTTCACAACAACCTAGTGAGGATCATATCATTATTGTTATCTGCATTTTACAGAGGAGGAAAATGAAGTTCAGAGAGGTTAAGAAACTTACTCAGGGTCACACGATAGTAAGTGACAGAGTTAAGACTGAAGCTGAGTCAATTGAAAAGTAGAAAAATTCTTAACCATGATGCTCTGTTGCTGGCAACTCCCTGTCCCTTATCCTTTCCAAAAACATTAAGAATAGGAAAAAAAGAAGAATGAGTTTTCCCTCCTGGGCTATGTTAGCAACAGAGGCCCAAGGGGAAATGCTGTTTTAAGCCAGCCTCTTGGAAAGGGCCATTAGCAGCTGACATCATGCCAAAATGGACCAATATGTCTGAAAGCTTGTTTCTGGGTATTTTGTGGCCTCTGCCATTCTTGTCCCTGTCCCTGGCCTCCATATTCCTTTCCCTCTGGATCCTCAGCAACATTGTCATCCTTCTTTGGACATGCACCGCTCTCCATTTTAGGTGAGATATGTAGGGTTACCGTAAATAAATATTTCAGAATCAGTATTATTTATTCCCCACCTATTTCTGAAAAGGATCTGAAGAAAATCTGTCTATTAAGTAATTTGAAGTTTACAAAAAGATCTGAAACCTTGTGGAAGAAAGTCAAGGGAGAAGACATGAACAATGGTCCTATCAAGAATTTGGGGTGGAAGTCATTTCACACATTTCATAAGCACTGTAAACCTGGCCGTGGGATTGCCACTAAAAATGCAGAGCTGAGTAAAACATGGCTCCTGCCCTCAAAGAGCTCAATATCTAGTAGCATTAGAATTACTGAATTTGAACATTCAGTTTGACTTTGAGTTCAAGCCAAGACAATAAGTGAAACATGATGGATTATCTAGTACTCATTTGATAAATGGAGTAGTGTCTATTCTTTGGAAGACACAAGCTGCTTTATAATGCTGAATAATAATGATGAATCATTTCATATTAATAATAGCTAATATTCTTTGAGAGCTCATCATGCCCCAGCTATTGCACTAAGTAATAGCTGCATTATCCCATTCGCATGCATTATCCCATTTAATCCTCACAAATGTCTTCATGATGTATGCATATAATTACCCCCATTGTACAGATGAAGTAATTAGGGTAAGAGGAATTATCTTGTGGATCCATAAGTAATACAAGGGGTGATAACTTCAATGGAGTTTTTACAGAAGATTCAGACCCATGTTTCATAAGGCCGGTGCACACATTTCTGGCTGTTTCTGTCTTCCCTGTCACTCCACAGGAAGTGGCTATGAATATACTGTCTCCAAAGGCTGTGACTGTAGCCATTGTGCTTTGGTATTGCCATTTGGGACCTAACGGTTCAGAAGATGCAATAACTCTCCTTGCATGGACCAATTACAGAAAAACTCCCTTTGTAAAGCAACAGCATGAGCCAGAACAGGCACTTCATTATCTGCCTCTGCCCACAGGGAAATAGAGATGCTGGCGAGAGGATGATTGACCTGGGAAATGGCAGGGCTTGGGATCCATGCTTTCAGGGTGAAAGACCTTCATGCCCACTTCCAGGATTGGCTTCTCAGGATGCCCTGGTGCTGGCTCGCCCCCTGCTGGGGTGGGCTCCTGGGGTTTCTCTCTCAGTGGGATCCCATTGGCAGTCTCTCCCCTCCCACAGCAGCAGGTCCATTGACTTCTGGGTGCTCATTTCCCAGGGCCCTTTTCAGTCCCTGAGAATCAGAAGTTCTTTTCACTCTGAGAGTTTGCAGACGGTGTTGCACCAAGAATGAATGTACTTTGCCTGTGGAGGGCTTTCATCTAGTGAATTGTGCTCAGACAGATAAAGGGTAATTTTGCTTCATTTTCTGTACCTTTCTGAAAGTTTCCAGGGTCAATTAGCCAGGTCTCTGCAGGCGTCTCAGCTCCAAAGCAGAGGCAAAAGTCTTTTTCCACCATTTATTCCTTGCATATGATGGAAGATTCTTAGGCAAAAAGTGATTTTTTTCACCCATATCTTATCCCAGGAAACAATGCCTTCTTTTTAAACTGAATGACTACAAATCATATCACCCCAAATTGAGTAATTGCAAGTCTTGTTAGTTACCAAGGTTTTATTGAGCCTTATTTCAGTTGCTTACGTATGTTTTTGTTTTTAAAGAAAAAAAGCATAACGCCTTTGACCTGGGCCTCAAATTCCTTTTTTTCTTCAAGCAAGCACACTTACAAGTGAGGGATGCCCAGGCTACAAGGGTGAGTTACGTGTGTTGAGAGCAGAGTGGAAAGGTGGGTATTTACTCGCCCTGCCCCCTCCACTGAACCAAAGTGCTCATTCTCTGCCATGCCTGTGCCCTCTCTCTCTCCACACATGCTCATGCCTACACACACTTGCACATGCACACTTTCTCCTTGCTAAAACTTTTCTTTGCTCTGAGTAGATACAGTCTGTTCTCACACTGCTACAGAGAAGTAGCCGAGACTGGGTAATCTACAAAGGAAAGAAGTTTAATTGACTCACAGTTTTGCAGGGCTGAAGAGGTCTCAGGAAACTTACAATTATGGTGGAAGGGGAAGCAAACATGTCCTTCTTCACATGGTGGCAGGAAGGATAAGAATGAGCAAAAGGGGAAAAGCCCCTTATAAAACCATCATATGTCGTGAGAACTCACTATCACAAGAAAAGCATGGGGGTAACCGCCTCCATGATTCAAATACCTCCCACCACGTCCCTCCCATGACACATGGGGATTATGGGAACTGCAATTCAAGATGAGATTTGGGTAGGGACACAACCAAACCATATCATCTACTCTCTCCCTGGCCTCACTCCACATTACTGCTCTGGTGGCCAATGCTGTGGTCACGAACTCTGCCTTTTCTCATGTGTGCCATTTCAAGGAGCTCACCCCACTCACCTCAAAAACTGAGCTTTTATAGACACAGAAAACTCTCTTCCTCCTATATGCACACTGATTGGTCACCTACACATGCCATCAAGAGCATGTACTCTGGAATTAGATAGCAGTGAGTTGGAGCCATGTCTTTACTTATCAGCCATGTGACCTTGAGGATACTACTTAACTTCTCTGAGCCTCTACTTCCTCAGTGAATCATAAATAGAACCTACCTCATAGGATTGTTGTGTGGGGATTCAGTGAAATAGGGCATGTAATTTAGCACAGTGCCTGGCCCATGTGATCAATAAATGTTTGCTATTATCACCAAGCGTGGTGATCTTAGCTGATTGTATTGTTGTTGTTGTTGCTGTTGAAGATTTTGCATCTTCTGGGTTATGTTTCTTTGCTGCTCAGAAGGCAGAACAAGTTTCTCCATTGCCAGATTATTCGCTTTTTTTTTATTGGGGTGAAATTCACATAACATAACATTCACTTTTTAAAATTATACTATTCAGTGGCATTTAGTGACACCCATAATGTTGTGAAATTATCACCACTATCTAGTTTCAAAACATTTTCATCACCCCAAAATGAGACCTGTATGCATTAAACAGTCACTCCTCATCACCCCCACCTACCAAATCATTTTTTTAGTGTTGCTTTCAGATCATATGCCATTCCATAAATCTGAGAAGTTCAGGAAGGCTAGATGGTGAGCTTTTTTTCTAAAAATCAATCAAACATATTTCTAAATAAAAGAAATATACTCTGATATTCTGGGACTACCTTATCAGAGAGTGAAGTGAAAAATCAGAAGTGATATAGTCTCATTCTGGCCAACACAGAAATTATTCCTTTAATACTTATTGCCTATATTTCACATTATTTTCTTTGCCTGGTAGCTGAGAGAGAAAAGGAGCTTGAAATTTTGAGTAAGGGGAGGGAAAGATTTTCTAAACCCCCTGTAAACAAATGATGGTAAAGCCTAGGAAGAGGTTACCAGGTCAGCCTCTTTGCATTTAATTTCCATCTTGCCACATTCCAAGGGAGGAATTTTAGTCTTGGGAGGCACCAAATAACCCTCAGGGGAAATGTGGCCCTTTGAAGTTCCTGGTTGTCTATTTCTGCAGCTGCCCATCTACTCACACCACCCAGGTTGGAGGGGCCCAGCTCTTCAGCACTCAAATACAGTGGAGCTGGCCACTTCTTTGCATGGGGATGGTTTATAGGCTTTCTATGTCAGGCTGTATGCAGACGAGACAGGCTTGATAAGTCAGCTGAAAAGGGGAAAGGAGGGAAACTTCAGTTGGCTTGATGCTCAAGTGAGAAGTGGGAAGAAGGACCAACAGTTAAGAGGACTCAGTGGTGAAAATACTATGAGATTTGGCAAATGTATGTGAAGGCTTTTGTAGGTCAGCCAGTTTGCCCTTGGAGCTGTGGGTCTGCCTGAGAAGGCTTCTGTTGGCCTTGGGAGCTGAAAGGGAGATCCTTTCTTTAGGCTCTACAGGCTACTTGGCAGTCCATGTTGAGGCAGGTTTTCTGCTTGCGTGGGGTGCAAAGCTTTGGTCAATGTCATCAAGAGCATCCTCTTCTTAGGAAACCATGACCCTACCTTGGGCAACTTTTCGGTAGCCTTTAAGACCAGAAAAGTGAGTAGAGAAGACTAACGTAATTGAACAAACCTTGCTTTGATGGATGGTGATTGGGACTCTCATATGAATTCTAGAAGGAAATATATGAAGAGTGTCTGTAACTTGAATGTGCTTCCTCTGTTGGGTCTTGCATTGAATCACTGATCCTCACACTTTAGCCTGCAGCAGAATCACCTGGTCAAGAGATGCCTGTTGAAAAGATAAGAAGTTTCACTCAGAAAAGTGACCCTGAAGTAAGTCTTCTCACTCATTTCTATTTATTCACAGTTCCTACTTTACTAAGAAAGTTTTAATTATTGGCCATTATCCATGACTGAAAATACATTAAGTAAAGTTGCAGGATGAGTTTTAACATTTATAGGTTAACTTCATCCATATTAGTAAATTTGACAAGTATTTTTGAAGACCCATCTTTGGCTTTTAATAAATAGAAATTTCTGAAAGTTGTATGCCCAAGGGTATTTTGTTTTTCTCATATGTTCAAATTTGGGAAGAATGAATTTTGCCTCCTATTCACTCGGTAGGAGATTTAGTGTCTCCTTCTGAATTAGCTCTTTCTGTTCCTGGAGGAAAGTATTTATGAAAAATCAGACTGCATTCTGGAAACTGAATGATTTTTGTATTTTGCTGCAGTTAGATGGAGTCCTATAAATGAGCCCAAAACATGCTGGCTAAATCTCTCATAAAAGGCAAATAACATACACAAGGAGGAACGGCCCAAGTCTTATTTTGGCCCCTGGCATGTGTTTCTCTAAAAAGACTTTTAGAAGTGTCGCAAAACACTAAAGCACTGCCTAAATCATCCCTTCCTAACTTTTGCTTATGGAAGTGCAAGGGAAGTTGCACATGGTGGGTGGGGTGGTGAGAGAGAGAGAGAGAGAGAACACACAGGGCCAACCCCCACTTGGAGCTCCCTCTGGTTTCTCTCCATTTTGCTCTGCAGGATGTCCCCACCCCACTCTGCATTCTGACCACACCCACACATGAACCCGGCATCTGCCCAGGTGCCATGAATCATATTACAACTTTGCTCCCTGGCAGAGAGTGGCCAGAGAGAAGTTTCTGGAGGTGAGGAAGTGAGCCGGCGCAACTGCTTCGGTGGCAGAAACCAGGGGCTTAACCAGTGACTCTGTGCTCGAGGCTTGTTTCTGAAATCCTTTAGCAACTCTTCAGAAGCCTCTCCTCTCTGACTTCTCAGAGTAGCTGACTTTTCTACTTTGGGAAGTTCCTTTGCTAGTAACACATTTGAGGTGAGTTAAATGTCTTCCTCCCTCAGTCTCAGCTTCCTGTGCCTAAGGGCAAGTTAAGCAATTAGTCCTAAATAGCCCCAGCTGTTAGGGTTTCCCAGCGGCTGCTCCTTGTGACTTTGATTGCTTCTAATGAGGCTGGTGGCTTTATCTGTAATAGACAATGTTAGATTACACATCTATGTCTTTACAGCACCTTTTACCCCCAGGGCTTTACGTTTTCTGAGATCACTCTTGAGAACCTTGGATCCAGTGGCATTTTTCTTCTTGGATCCAGTGGCATTTTTCTTCTTGTGAATAAAAAAATACTGTCTTTCCTATTCTCCCTGTAAGGTCAGCCTTGTTCTTGTTCTGCTCTGGGGTACTCTGTATTTAGGGAAATTATTCATGACTCTCGGGTTCTGAAAAGACACACACACACACACACACACACACACACACACACACACACACCATGCACAGGGGAATGGGAGAGCAAGAATGTGTGAGAGAGAGCCACTTGAAGAGAGACAGGGAGAAAGAGTAGGATAAAGCAGTAAAGAAAGCGAGATCACAGTCAGGCCTGAGAAGGAGACAGCAAGCCAGTGTTTTAGAGGTAGAGAAGGAGCCCAAGATGGATGGAGAAAGCTCATGCAGGAGCAAGAGCACACATGGGAGTGCCAGCAACCTTGAAAAAAAGCACCAGTGACAGCAAAGGGAATCTGTGGGGCCAGGAGGCTGGGCAAGCAAAAGCAAGAGAGTGCAAGAGATCAAGAAAGGGGGAAAGGAGGTGGGAGAGGGAGAGTGAGCCTGCAGGGCAAAGGAGTCAACGAGAGAGATCAGCACATATTTGTGGGCGGATGAAGAGAAAGTCCAAATGAGGTGCTGCTCTCCCCCAACTTGTTGAGTGGGTGGAAGAGGAAGAGAAGATGCACAGGGCACAGACTCCAGCTTTCAGGAATCCAAAATGGAACTTCTGGGACATACATGCTCAGGATCAATGTCGTCTTTAAAGACCCAGATTCCAATTGAAACCACAAATACACCTCCTTATCCTTCAGTATTATTTGTAATTTTAGAATAACTGCCATTATTCTACACAAAGTAAAGGAAGATCATTTTGGAGTATGTTTTAATCAAACCACCTCCCTATCCACAGACCTGTGTTAGACAGCTTACCTTAGTGGTTGCCAAACATCAGAAGTAGATCATTGTCATGATTCTGGAGGGCTGGGCTGAGGCCTGGAATTCTATGGCTTTAATACATGGCTCCATTGGGAGATTCCATTGCCCAGCAAGACACTGGCCTTAAGCTACACCCTTTTTCGGAAAGCAGTAACAAGTTCAGTTGGGCCACTGACCTGAAGCCAGATTGCCTTCCAACAAGGCCCAAACTAAAGGGGGTACCAAAAATATCAGTAATCAACATAAATAACATTTTAATGATATGATTTTTAAAAGAGAAGTTTCTACCTATGTTGCCCAGGCTGGAGTGCAGTGTCTATTCATAGGCGCAATCATGGCACACTAGAGACTGAAACTCTTGAGCTCAAGTGATCCTCCTGCCTTGGTTTCCTGAATAGCTGTAATGATACATTTTAAAGACTCAAAATTAGTGTAGTCAAATCCAAAATGAACAAATATCAAAATTTTAAACACAGTTTCCAACTCTGCCCTTGCACACCCCTGCCTCTCTTGACCTACCCTAACACCATCCTTTGTTCCAGTTAAACTTTATATACAAAATCAGGCAGCCATCCTGTGGGCCATATTTTCTTGACTTAAAAAAAAAATATTGCCTTAAATGTTATTTATTCAGGCAGAATCCAAATCTTGTTTTCTAATACTGTTTTTCAATGAAAGCAACCAGGGCTCCTTGGAGAAATGGCCAATTCCAGGACTGAGACAGAAAATACACAAGATAAGCCTGGAGCATCTTGTATTGCCAGAAAGTAAGGAAATGTTAACAAATACACAAACAAAAACAAAAAGCAAAACATCACAGGAGCCAACTAAAAGAGCTACCAGCGGCCAAAGGTATAAAAACTTGAGAAAATATACTAGTATTATTGGGCTATAACCCAAAGTATAAAATAAACATCCAAGAGTCCATATTGATATAATTAAATTATTAAATAAATGGATAATAGACAAATCTTTTGTGCAGAATAATTCCAAATAATTTGTGTAGATACTCTGCCCTCAAGGAGGTGGAGTGTAACTTCTCACTCCTTAAGTATGAACTGCGAATAGTGACTTCCTTGTAAAAGAGTGTAGTATGGGCCAGGCGTGGTGCCGCATGCGTGAAATCCCAGCACTTTGGGAGCTTGAGGCAGGAGAATTGCTTGAGACCAGGAGTTTGAGACCAGCCTGGGCAACATAGTGAGACTCCCCCTCTACAAAAAATTTAAAAATTAGCCAGGCGTGGCGGCATGTGCCTGTAGTCCCAGCTGCTTTTGAGGCTGACATGGGAAGATCACTTGAGCCTGGGAAGTTGAGACTGCAGTGAATCATGATCATGCCACTGAACTCCAGCCTGGGCAGCAGAGCAAGATCCTGTCAAAAAAAAAAAAAAAAAGTGCAGGTCGGGCACAGTGGCTCACACCTGTGATCCCAGCACTTTGGGAGGCCCAGGCAGGCGGATCACGAAGTCGGGAGATTGAGACCATGCTGACTAACTCGGGGAAACCCTGACTCTACTAAAAATACAAAAATTAGCTGGGCGTGGTGGCGGGTGCCTGTAGTCCCAGCTGCTCGGGAGGCTAAGGCAGGAGAATGGCGTGAACCTGGGAGGTGGAGAGTGCAGTGAGCCAAGATTGTGCCACTGCACTCCAGCCTGGGCGATAGAGCGAGACTCTGTCTCAAAAA